>NW_009209755.1:40843-125411 GCF_000690835.1 Fulmarus glacialis
AAAGATCCTGATGAGAAGGGTAGGATTGTTTCTTGGTCATTGTGGACTTTGCCTTCAAATCGATGATTAATTCTTATCAAAGAGAATAAATATTTGCATTATTTCAAAAATGTTTAAACAGATTTTATTACGAGGGATGAAGAGTGGAAGTATTTGTAATGCCTTCTGAAGTAATGAAATTGCTCTAGCAATCAGAAGCTCAGTTGCGAATGAAATCATGCCTTATCTTGGAAAATATCTAGCTATTTCTTATAATGGCGAGTCATAGGTATTATTGTCCAGGTTTCCTTCTATATCCTTTGCATTTTTATCCTTGTTGTTCTTGGGGGGGGGGAACCCAAACCAAATGAAAACCAAAAAACTCTTTTCTTTTGGCAAAGCACGTGAGGTTGGTCAGGTGTAAACATGAATCATTTTGCAGGCTTCAGAAGATTAATCAAAATATAATTAGGGATTTATTTGTGTGTGTAAGTCAGTGTATGTTTTAAGGGATGTCCTGTTTGTCTGCTCTGTTTTGCATAGAAATGCATCCTGTGCCCTTGAAAAGCATGTGGCCCCTGTTACCTTGCACGCTGCTATTCCTAGTGCTTTTAGGTATTTCATTTTTTTGTGTTTCCATAAATCTCATTGTTGTTTTAGAATTCTATGCAGTCCGTTCAGTTCTTAACAGTATGACTGTGATTCAAATAGGTGTTGTATATTGTATCATTTAATGGTTAAGTTTAATATCTTCCATTTCAAGGTTGTGTATGATGATGGAAATCATAAGAATGTAATAGAATTTAAAGGATTCTTTAGCGTTATTTTTTTCTGAGATTAAAGTGACATACCAAAGAATATGCCAAAATTAAATAAATAAAATAAGTTCTTACACCAACACAGAATAAAGAGTTTAAGCAGTTGACTGTTTAAAAAGACTAGTATGAAATATTTACATTTCAGAGAATAGGTTAGATTTATCTCTAGTTTGTAGTACTGAATTGTCATTTAGTGGCACATGAATTTACCTAACAAATGAAAAAGTTTTGCTATGCAAATTAAATTTCTGAAGTGCAGTGAACAAGTAAAAGTATAATAAAAAGTGCCATCTGTCTAATTAAGCAAATTAAATATTTCTTCAGGGAGGCTGGGATGACATAAACTTGATTAAAGCGATGTATACAATGTTTCTCTCTTTTAACTAAAAAACACTCACGCTGCTTTTAGTTGTCCAGGTGTGCCTGTGGGGACAAATAAGTATAATGCAGTAGATGTAATCTAAGAACTGATGGATATATTGTTTCTTTTTTTTAATGCTCAGATCATTAAGATGATAGTTATAAACAAACAATTAATCTTGAGCTGATTTAAGAACAGAGTTCTCAAAATATTTTGTGTAGTTTTAGGGGTGAATTTGTTCTCTTTCCTGTGTCTGAACTTTTTTTTTTCCATCCTCATAATGACCTTCAACTGGTTTTAATATGCTGGAGTCGATACTAAAAATATTTTATCAAGAATATTTCAGATTACTTGTAACAGTGATATTAACTGAATGCAAGCCAGCGCTGGTTTAGAAGCCTTAATTAGGAAAGCTTATTTTGGAAGTGGTTTCATTTATCACCCTGACCTCGGGAGTTTGTACACCCTACAGTTTCTTTTTACTCTTGTTCTTTTGAGGCATGTGGAATTACACAAATTGCCAACTTTAAAGTGAAGTGACAGTGTTTCATTTGCCTCTAATTGTAACGCTTTTCTGTAGCCTGATATGTGATTTGCACAATTTACAAGGCATTGTAGTTACAGTTTATTTGCTAGTAAGAATTTTGAATACGTTATTCTTATGGATAATAATTTATCAGGTCTGTTAATATAAAATATGTCTGAGTTAAAAAGGACGCCATATGACAGTCCTCTTAGGTAGAAGACTTTGTCTGATTTATCCTGAAGATCAAAAATAGACTCGGCCTTCCTTATTTGCAGTCCTACGAGATGTATATTATATACTCTGGAGCTTCATCAAGCGCCAGCAAGCTGAAGTTTGGATGCCATTAAATAGGCATCTGTTTAGTTTCTATTAATGAGTTGTGTCTGTTGGAGAGAGAAACTTACTATGTTCTGATAGCGCAAGTAAATTAAGATTTATTTGGGTCACAATAGAGAGGAACCTGCCTTTTAAATTCAAAGTAATTTAAAAAATTGCTCGTAATATCAGCATTCTGGCTTCTACTTCTACAGTTTGTAGTGACTGCTTTTATTAAATCACTTCAGTCCAATGTACATGCATCCGTACTCGGTGAAATACTAGATTTCCTGTTTGGTTTTAGCAAAAGTTTACTCCTTTAAAGTTTATTTGGCTTACTCAATTTTTTTATTCAATCATTTTGATATTTTTGTGTCACTTGGCAGTAAATATTTGTCTGCTTCCAGTATAACTCATTTTTAATTAGGATAAAGTAGCTTAATCCCATTTCAGGCTCTGCGTATTTTTTTAATATAATAATAAAAGCATGAATGCTTTTTTTTGTTTGTTTAGAACAGTTATTTCAGATTTAAGAATATGGAATTATTTCTTATAGTGAGAGAACGTAATTTGATTCTCTCATTCTCCTTGAACTGAAATGTGAGATACCTGCTGATTCTACAGCTGATTTATACTCTTACGTTTACAAATGCAGTAAGCAGAAAATGGAATGATCATTCCCAAATGGTCCTTGAAGACAGTAAATGTCTGGTACAGGCCTTAAAATCTTTGACTTTGTAGAACTGTTTGGAAAAGTCCTGTAGAGATGGGTCAAGTTGGTGAACTTCCTTTTATGAGGAACTAGGTGGGATTCTGGTTTGGTTTGGGCTGCTTTGTTTTTTTGGGGACATTTTGGGGTTTGCTTGATTTGTTTTGGAATTCTCTCGTCTTTCTGGCCAGTGACGATGCTGACGTGGATTCACAGCCTTGCAGCTCTGATAGCACTGGATTTCAGGCATCCGAATCCTGCAGCCTTTCTCCACCAGACTGGTATGCCTGACCTGAGCTTCCTCAGTGTATTGCAGGCAGCAGCCCTTATGATTTGTGTACGCTGTAAAGCCGGGGGGAATAGGTGTTCAGTCCTTTAGCCACCTCCTTCCACCAGTGTGTGGGCAGTGCCAGGCCAGCCAGACTCCAGTGATGCAATGCTCTGTCATGGATGCGCACTGCTGCAGCCTGTGCTGTGGCCTGTGAACCTCTTGCTTTCCAGCAACAGCAGTCCCCCTCTTCCAGTCTACTGGCGGGCGATGGATTGCTGGTAATAAGTATGACTCTGTGGCCGGGTGATACATTTACTTTATTTCCTGGGTAAAGGTCACAGTTTATACAGAGTGAACCTGGTGGTGGAGGGTACATTTCCTGCTAGCGTTGAGGATGACATCATCCCCCCGAAGTTATGTAGGTTAGAATTCAAAGATGTACAGATGTTTACGTGCACAGATGCAGAATAACTAGTATCTGTGTACCTCTGACTGTCGGTAGCGATCAGGTGATCTTAGAAGTTAGTTTCCAGTTGCAGGTTACTTGTGGCTAATTGTTTCAGCTGGGATTGCAGTTAGAAAGGAAGGCAAGGTCATAAGGAGGGTACTTCCCCCTTCCTGTCTATGTCATGGTCAATGGCTTTGTATCTATGAGGTTTCATGACTTGCAGTAGGTTGATTTGCAGCCCAGGTATTCCTCATCTGCCCCAGAAGATATGCTGATGTTTTATTGTTGACAAGAATTTTTGTTGCTCATTCTGCAAATTGTGGTAGACTAATTTAGCCAGCTGCAGGGCAGAATGGCCTGGTTGAGAACACGGTACCTGGTTACATAGCAACTTCATTGTGATTTTAGGTTTGCAGGCAAGGAGATTCACTGCTCTAGTTCAAGAGGACAGGGTTATCTCTCTGACGGGCAGGATGCCAGCTGTCTTCAGTTGCTCATGAATCAATTGAGAACCTTTGGCCACAATAAAGAGTTGTTTAGCTTCTGCCTGAACACTTGCTAAACAGTAAAGAAACATGCATTGGTTATCTGACATCTAGATCAAGATTGCAGTTTATTAATCTCAATTCTAGTACATGCGTTCTTCCCATATTTGTTATCACGTCATATTAGCGAGAGCCATTGAGAATTCATGGCTGACTGTTGAAACATCTGGTGGTAAAAGTTACCTGGATACAGAATAAGTGAGATAACTATGTCAAATAAAATTTGGGCGTTATGGCTTCAGGCTCCCTAAATGGCTTATTTTGGTCTGTGAGCTTTAGGTTTTTTCTCACAATTGCTTAGTTACCTATCCCACTTTCTATGTTCAGAATAAAACTGTAGAAAATAAGTGCTGTAACTGAAAACAGAAACTGAGTTCTGTTTTTCATTTAAAATCTGTGAAGGTGTGATGTGCAAGGAATGGGCAAGCTGCAGTGTCAAACATACTATTGCACAGGAGTTGCACGGGTGGTGATTGTTTTTGGACATGAGAGCTTCTGTTTTGGCTTTTCAGTGATGCAGGTTTACACACAACAGCATCTTCCTTTTGCTTTGAGGTACAGTAGTAAACAACATTGTTCTAGCTAACTCCCTGAACAAATACTTTGCCATAAAGGGCCCTTTTGTGAACAGGGCTAAGTTGCTGCTGATACATACCTCCACGTGGTCTCCAGCCATTCTGTGTTGGTCATTGTTACAGAATAGTGTGCTAAAACCTGGTGTCTGTAGGTGCCATGGGACAATACAGTAGGGGGATGATGGCAGTATTAGTATGTGAAGCCTGAAGAAGGATCCTATCTGTTGAGCACCCAGAGGAGAGTAGAAGGAGTGGAGCCTTATGCTACTTATAAATGGGGAGTGGCAACTTCCAGGAAGAGTGAAAGAGGCAAGAGAGGGAGGTGTGCCACCTCCATTTTGGGCACAAAGGCCAGGAAGATGTGCTTTCAAGTACTAATGGCGATGTGTGATTAGTACTTAAGCTGTGATTTTTGACTGGATGTAGAATTGGAATGTGTCAGGTCAGTGGAGGCTGTGCAGGCTGCACTGTAACTGCTTGTAGCTGGAACGGCTTTTGGATAATGCTGTTTAGATTGCCTGGCAAGTCAGGGCCCAGGTGTTGGACTTCCGAGCATCTTTACAGCCTGTCTAGTAGTAAAGTAGCTAAGAGCAGTTTTATGTTTGGGCTAAAAATAGTATTTTGTTTAGATGAGAATTTAATAACTTCTGCTTTTTTGTTCCAGATTGGAACAAAGACATTAAAAATATTATTTCTTAATCCAAGTAAGAATGTCTGGAAGGACTAAGGTAGGAAGCAGACATATCAGTCCTAGTAACTCCAGTATGAATTCTCAGATGTTTAGAGTAAATACTAGGCTTTGTTTCATGTGTAGGAATTTTTAAAATCTAGCGTCAGACTCTGACAGAAAGGCTCAATCCAGACTTACTATTTTTTTTAAATCTACCAAATAAAGTATTCATTGTGGAATTCTTCCAAATCCAATGTCTTTTGAAGTTAATTTTGTCAAGCAGATTTTAGCTTTTTATTGTATGTTTTTAATGACTGTTCAGAACACATGGAAGCTGGTTTCTGTCTAGAGGACAACTAGTTTTAAGATAGTGCTGCTGATGTCTCTGTGTGACTTCTGTGTCTCTGAGGAGGAGCATGGAATGAAACAGAATTTTTAGCTTTCATATGTGGCATCTTAAGATTAAGCTTCTGGATGCAGAAATGTGTCTCTACCTAAAATAATATCTTGCAGTTACTTTTACTTCTCTATTCCTTGAAGGACCAATCCGTAATGGAAATAAATCCCTTAAATTTCAGATACTTTACACTTCGAGGCCCTCATATTTCTACTTTATGGGGTTCCGTCACTCTTATCAGCCTGGTCACAGAAGGGAGTGCATTGGCGTTTCATCTTGCAAAAGGTGCCTTTCTCAAGAATTTCACATGGTATGCAAGTTGCTTCAAAGGAACCTTTTTGCAACTTGAGTGTTGCAGAAGCAGCTGAAAGCCCGTTAATAACAATAAGTAACTGTTACATGTTTTCATATCTGGAAAATTAGGTTTGGGAACACATTTTTCCCTCTTTTAAGTGTATGCAAGGAAAAATGCAAGCATTTTGCCACTGAGAGGCTTCCCTAAAGTGAAGGAAAGAATGACCTAGGTTTTAAATTTCTGTGCTCTGGTTTGCATCCCGGAGTGGACTCTCTTAACTGCTGTACAAGATGGCTGGGCCATGGCTCTGTTCTGCGGAGGGTGCTAAGCTCCACCTCTGATGCCTGGTTGAGAGTAACAAAGACAAACCTGTGAGGACAGGTGATGGAGGATTGCATAGTGCTTGAAAAGTCTTAAAACCTCTATGTTGTTTCTGGTGCTAGTATTTGGTAATAGCCAGTGGAGTTCAAATCTCACACCTGGATACCACGGAAAAAGTAAGTAGATCTCTCTTCCCCGCCTGTCCCCCCCAGTACTTTTTCGTCTGACCTACCCAGCCTTTCAATGGCTAACATGGGGCCCAACTGCAAATTTAAAGCTCCTTCCAAAGAGATTTCACTTATTTTTGTATCATAAGAGATGCTAACTTCGTGTCCCAGTATTCAGTTTGAGAGGGTAGCTTTATGCTCACTGTTTCCTTCTAAAAATAATTAATAAACAGACAAGCTTGAGAAACTAAGCGGAGGTTCTTGCTTTTCTTGGGAATCTTGCCTTTTGAATCAGTTTTGCATCAGCATCGTTAGACGTATTTCAGGACATCACAGTATATGGGCAGGGAGTATATGGAGAAAATGTGGGGAAACTTCAGTGTCTTTATGAAGTGTGCAACCCTTAGTTGTTTAACCAACTGTTGCTTGCTCTTTGGGATGTTTACTACTTTTTAAAGATCTTACTGGGAGTGATGTAAAGCTGATGGAGGATGAGGATGGGTAACAGGCAGCCGTCTCTACGCTAGATAAATGGGCTATCAGGCTGAACAAGGCCTACCTGGATAGTACCATGTATATGGCAAGAAAGCTGCCTTAACAGCAGGAGGGAAAATTGAAAGCTACTGAAAGGTGAACAGAGCAACCAGATATTATGAGGGCAGGTAAATGGGAAGTTTTAAAGACTGGAAGGTATGGGGTAGGAGGCAGGGAGAAGGTAGATGTTTTTTGCTTCGGAGAACCCAGTTTAATTGAAGTCAGAATACACATATCTTCATGTCCTGCCTATTTTCTTTCAGAGGTTGTTCACTTTTCTTTATTTTTCATTAGGTGGCCTACTTGAAAACAGCAACTAACCTTATTCTGTATCTGCTTATGTGACAATGATCACTTCAGTTTTCTTAGGAAACGAGGCTGGGGGGGGGGGGGGGGGGGCTTTGAAAAAAAAAAGGGGGGGGAATCTTAGTTCAGTAGTTTGACCAGCAAGCTTAGGAGTGCGGCAGAGATTATGCATTATCATTGAACCCACTAGTCTGCCTCAGAAAAGAGCAAAAGACATCCTTCGGCAGCTAGGTTAGATAACGTTTTCTTACATGGATGTTTTCTCCCAAGTTCTGGTGTTGTTTCAAGTCCTCTTTTCTTCCAGTGCTTTTCTGTTATCACTTCTGGGATTTGTTTGTTTGTTTGTTTTTGGTTTTCCCTATGTAAATATCTAGTTAGTCTTTAACTCTGGATGAGTTTTGGGGTTTCAGTGATAGTGTCCTCCTTCAGTTTCAAATTTGCTATTATTCTTCAGTTTTGTTGGATATTTTCCTATTCTAGTGTTTCAGACAGAAAGGAAAAAAAGACTTTCCATTATGTCTTCTAAGTACTGCTCATTATATTTGATATCTTTGTAATATTTTCTTTGTAAGTAATACTCTTAATTTCAGACTCCATGTAATGATTTTTCCTACATTTCCTATATTTTTTTCCCTTCTATTTTAGTGTCTGTAATGTATTTCTTAGCAGGCAGGGAAAATACCAGATATAACACTTTGTATGGGAGTAAATTACTGATTTATGGTATTGATGTTACAATAATTTCTGCATGACACTTCATTCTATTTTTATGAATACTAAACATTTTATATAGATTTTGATATATCGTCACATAACTGTCTACAATGTGCCTGCTTTCGCTTCTAGACTTGATGAAGTTGATTTACATTCCAGTAACAAGGTTAGTTTCTATTTCTCCTTCAGTGTGCCTTTTTAGTTTAAACTAATTTTCCATTAGTTTACCAAGGATGCTACTTGTTTGAAATACCTGAAGATGGTCATGAGCTTAGTCTTCTGCAGTCTTTCAGCCTGTCCTTGCTTTTTGAAGTGCAGTTACGCCTCAGTTAAGTATTGCATACGTTTCCAACTAGCAGCATTAAATGCTGTAACAGCTAACAGGTCAGTTACTTCAGTATTAAGGTCACTGTAAATTCTGGAACACACAGTATTTGTGCCTCAAACTTATTTTCTTTGTTTAATTTTGTTCTAGCAAAGTAGTAAGTACTACATGGCATGCTATGCCAAACAATACTAATGTGGTTATTTTTAAGTAAGTTTGTTGGCACTAAAACACGGAAGTAAAATTCAAACAAAGATGACTGCAGTTGGAACGAAACCCACTTGTCTCTTTTATTGGAGGTGGTGTTTGGCAAGTAGGTCTGGATCCCAGAAGTAGTTCTGTACTGTAGTAGTTCTGTAATCAAGCCTGCATGTGGAAAGAAATAAAAGGGGCACTTGGTAAATGTTGGGTGTCATTGTGTGGAGGCTTTCTCTTCGGTCCTTACCAGATTTTCTCTTCCCCCTTTCTCTCTCTTATGTCACATGTTCCCTTCCTGTTTCCAAATCGCTGAACTGGTATGCTGCTTACCAATGAAAGATTCTGCTTCTGTAAAGATCATCTTAAATTCAGTTTTTGTTCTGCCTATTGTCATCTCGCTTATCCCCATCTTTAAATGCTATGTAATGCTGCCCACCTGTTTAAAAACTGTAGTTTCCACCACATTTTAAAATTTAAATGGCTTTTATATTTAAATTGAAATTTCAGAGCAATAATGCTTCTGTTGTGTTAGAGCTAGGAGCAGGAGACAAAAAGAAAGCTCTATTCTGAATATTCCCACACATCTTTTCCCTGAAATGCTACAGCTGTTTTATCCCTTCATAAATCTTTAATCAGAGGATTTCAATACTTAATTACAAAAAAAATTTAACCTCGCATCATTCATTTGCTGTCAGCCAGTATTTGCCTTATTATGTGGATAAGCTAGGTGTTAAGGGACTAAGTGATTTTTGCAAAATGGCATGGCGAGCCACTGGCAGCCTTTAAAACTCCTGGTTTATAAGCCTGTAATCTGCTGACTTGACACTAACGTTCTTTTCAGCTGGCAAATCAAATGGAAACACCCTAAATCCTGGCTGGGACTAAGGAGAATTATTCTGAGATGAGAATTCCTGCACAAATGTGTTAATGCTGTGATTATCAGTGTCAAGGAGGCACAAAATAAAAAATGAGTAAATATACAGGATAGAAAGGTAAGTGCTTTAGAGATGTGCACACAAGATGACTCATCAGGTCCAACCCCAGCAGTGTAGCAGAATGACTTATACGGCCCTCAACAGCTGTGGCAGTAGGGATGAAAGCTATCAGTATCCTAACATTCCTGATGAGGCGGCAGGGAAAGGTGACTTGGACAGGCTTCGGTAGAGTTTTCCCTTCCCCTCACATGCACACAACTTTTTTTGCTGTTACCTGTGTGGTTTTTGAGAGTTGTGGGTTTTGGAGTTAATGTTCCATGGTAGAGATGAGAGAGATTACGTTTATAAAAGCTGCTTTTTCAAGTCTGTTTGTAAAAATTCAGCGGATACCACATCATCATTTGTGCTTGAATTGCCTTTTCAAGCTTTTTCTTTACAGCCAGGAGAGGTATACAAATTTCTGCAAAATGATGTGCCCAGAAGCTTGCTTGTTTTTTCCAGATATATCAGTTGGGCTAATAAAAAAAAATTACTTCTCTGGGCAAACTGTGCTGTCTTTGTGTTATCCTGACATTTTTATAGGACTTCAGAAATTGGTGCCGTGTGCAGTGACCTATGGTATCTGCATATTCTTCTGTGTGCAAGTGTACATTGCATTTATTGTGTAAAACGGCCTGTGATTCCCCAAGTTGTAGCTGGTGGGAACAGTTAATTACTTGACTGAGCTCTATGTGTGACAGTGTGCAGAGCTAATTAATAAGCATTCCCCTTTTTTTGAGGACCGAGCCCTTATTCTTTAGCCTGTGATTGTTTTGGGGTTTTTTCCCTTACTGTTCTATCTCCATTTGAAATGTTTTTACATGTTTCACAAATAAACCACTCTTTTTTTACACCTTGACAGATAATAGTTAGGCAATGTAAAACATCACAGTGCTGTTAAAACACTGTAAAAACAGTTATGAAAAAGAAGCTAAACATTTCATTGGGATCAGATTTAGTTTCAGATGTAAGATACATTTAAGGTAGAAGAATAAGCTCCCATTCTTTTCCATCAGACTTTTAAAAGTACCTAGAGTAGTGACAAAGTGACAATAGTGACAATGACTGAGATGTTGATTATAAACTTGTGATAAAGCAAGTGAAACCGATTCAGTCTTTTTCCAAAACTGAGAGACAATAAAATAATGCGAGAGTAAATAATGTCATGGGGTAGAGGTATTAAATTCAACATTTTAATGTTTCCCGGTGCAGCTAGCACAGCTAATGAAATAATTTTAAAATCTGTTTTATTTAGTATTTTGCTTAAACTAAGCAAGTCTTCATGTGAGGGCACTGTACACCTTCTTTAAGAGTAGTATAGGTAAATAATAATTTAAGTCTATTTGACATTAGGCATGCCACTGGGCTACACTGTGGCTACTCACATGTCTTCCTGCTTTCCAGTTGTCTTTTCCTCCCCTGAGGAAGGCATGCCCAAATAAACTTTCACGTAACTTACATTGTACAGTATATCAAAAGAAATCTCACTTTTGATATTTCTTTGATTTAAGCTGTAGTAAAATACTACAGGAATGCATGCACATAATTTTATTTCTATATTCAGTAGCTTAAATAATGTAGTTTAAGATTCCACCTCCTATCCTTCCCTCCTGCTTTCCCATAGTTAAGAGTGTAGCATGATAGGATTCTTTTTTAGCAGGGAAAAACTCCACATGATTTTTCATACTACTGTAATGTGCAATGCAATCTGATGTTGCTTATGAAACAGCAGTATGCACCGTGCATTTAATTGAAATTTTCAGAACGAATTTTTGTCAGGAGGTTCAAGGTCACGGATCTCATGCATTTTCAAGGAAATTCTTGTCATGGGCTGAAATTGTTTCACCTGCAGTCTGGATCTTCATTAGCTGATAGGAGGGATTTGCGGCATTGGCAGTAAGTTCTGCTGGTTGCTGGCTGGCTGCCAAAAGCAGGGCTGCTGTTTAAGACAGCAGGTCTCTCTGCCTTTCGCCAGCCTGAAAGGCACTGTGTTTTCAAGAAGAATGCGGTGCAGGATTTTATGTCGAGTCAAAAACGACAGGCTGTCCTTGCTTTACTGAAACAATTGCATGTATATGATTTCGTAGTACGTGATGTCATGAGGGTGTTGGCTTTTAGGAATTTCACTATTGAGGAAGGAGTTTGAAATGCAGGCAGAATCTTCAAGACCTTCGAATATGCACTTGGGTTTTTTTTAGTTAGCTTGGAACAAATGTACAGATGGATACATGCATACATATTTTTTTGTAAGGAATTAACATATGGAATATAGAAGCTATTTAAGTGGATACAAAACCTGAAGGCGATGTCGAGTCAGTCTGGATTTTCAAACTCTGTTCCTCTACTGGGATATCCATTCTACCAGGTGTCATGCAGGTATATCGTGTTTTAAGTTTTATCTTTTAATGCACTTGCATATGGAGCTGTAGCATGATGCTTGTGTTAACAGAGTTTTGTTTCCATTTCTTTGTTCTCTGAAAAAAATTACGAAATCAGAGAATTAAGAAGCTGAAAAACATAAATACAGTTTTATAATGCTTTGTGCCTGACTTTATAATGCATTTATTTAAAGCAAATATGTTTTGTTTCTAAACATACTAAATGTTTTGAGAGTTTTTCTAACTGGAAAAATGAAGTTGTAACCCTGGAGATTTTTCAAGTGAGTTATGTATTCAGATATTTCAGTCATTTATTAGGAACCAGATATCTACAATGTTGAGAATTGGAAATTATACGGATTTCTAGAAACATGAATAATTTTAAGTCTTTTCATGCAGAATTGCCTAAGGTAGATTAACAAAAGTACTTACTGTCATTATGCTTTTAAGACAATTCACAAAAAATGTGCACATGTAGAAAGGTGATAAATGATAGCATTTTGATAAAGCTTAATCATACAAGCTTCTTAGTGTTTTATCTTTTTGATTCACAGTCCTATTTTATTAAAAATCCTTCCTTCTGAGAGTGCTATATAACAGTTTTCTAGTGAATGGGTTGGATTCTAACCATGAAATTACTGTTCCTGCTGTGGAATACTGTAATATTGCATAATAATTAAAGGGAATGAGTTACAATACTTCTTTGGCTGAAAGACCTCAGGTTTCTGGCACACCTTAATAAAGGAATGTAATCTCTGTTTATTGTGTCTAAATCTGAAGTCCCTGCCTCTCATG
This sequence comes from Fulmarus glacialis, assembly GCF_000690835.1. NCBI lineage: Eukaryota > Metazoa > Chordata > Aves > Procellariiformes > Procellariidae > Fulmarus > Fulmarus glacialis. Next base: position 53,465 of record NW_009209755.1, read on the forward strand.
CTGCAACAATAACAGAGGGAGGGGAAAATGGGAGTTGGAACAAGAGTTTTGTGCTATTACTCATCTTTCTGTAACACATTTGAAGAGTAGGATAAGAGAATAAGTTAATTGTTAACATGTTCAAATCCAGAGAATGGATCTGACAAATAATCTTCATAAACTGAAGCGTATACAGTGGTACGGATTAGTTTTGTAAGGCTGCAGTGACAGTCATCTCTGAATAGAAACAAAAGTGGTTCTGCATAGTGTTCATTTAACCACTTTTCTGTGTGTTTCTTGAAATGAATTCCTGCACTTATTTGCATATTTGTACCTCTGTAGCATTACCGGGCTGTCTGGTCAAAGGTACCAGTAGGGTTTCATTTGAAACCAGAGTTAGCCATTTAGAGGTCAACCACAATGATTGCTCATGGTTGTTGTCCTTTGGCCTAACTTTGGAGGATGCTGAAGTCTAGCAGCCTTTCTCCTTTTTTCTGGCCTTTTTTTGGGATAATAGGCATGAATAAGCTGGAAATTAAAGATGACAGAAATTCAGTAAATAGCAGCTGATGTAAAAGCCTTCTCTTCCCAAAAGTACATTAGGTGCTTAGTCAAACGCACTCCTTTTCACCCCTGCTCCCTAAAATCTAAATGACCAGAGCCTACGACCCATCTCCCTGGTTTCCACAGTGACCTTCTGGACAGAATGAAGGTGTCGTGAGTGAGCTCCAAGTCCTCACCTTTCTGTTGTGAAAAGAGATAGATGGAAGTTCCTGAACGTTTGGATCCCTGTTGTTTAACTGCATTTTGTTTTTTAATTCTCTCCTCTCTGTTTCTTGCATGTTTTTAAATAGTTATTCTGCATTTCAATGAAGCCTGTGTTTAATAATTTTCAGATTAAATAGTTTCTGTGGTGTGCAACCAATATCATTAAATCCTATTTTAGGTATGTAGAATTGGGTGGACTTACTTCCTTTCATCACTAAGTCATCCTGACTTTGCGACTCTATTTTTGTTCTGGTACCTATAAAGAGAAATTCTTTACATTGTGTACAATGTATTGACAGCTCCAACTATGTAAAATTAATATTCCTGCAGTCATTTTAGAGCTCATCCCCAGTGCAGAATTTTCCTTCCGAATAGTAACATACGTCCGTTTCTGTCTGGGAAGTAACATATAGCTTACAGAGACAGGACTGAATTAGGGTTTTTATTCCACTCGGGTTGCCATATTCTGGTGAGTGAACATTTTCCAGTAAAATAAATAGGCAGTGAGACTACTGTTCATCATAATTGGTTTGTGATCTCTGTGGAGTGGGGAGGGTTAGTATACATTATGCTAAGTTTGTATGTTGGCGGAGACATTAATCTGATACGGTTTGCATCTGGAATGGCATAAAGTCTTGAACAGAGTTCTGGAAAAGCTCTGTCTTCAGGAAACTTTGCCTTTTATGTAGACAAGATTAATTTTCTAGAGATCAGAATTATCATTGGAATTGCATGGTGTTTGAAATGGATTGTGTTTTCTCTTACACATAAAGAGTAATAGTTTTGGTATGATTTTTGTGGAAATGCGGTCTGAAGTATTGGTGATAACTTGTTCTGGAGGAGTGTGCAATCTGCGCTTTGTTCACTTACGGTTTTCTAAAGATTGCTCGGGACATTGTTTGTATTTTATCTTGGAGATGGCCAAGATACAGTCTCCAAAACTAGGTCGCTCAGGGTGGTGTGGTCTCTTGGTTGGCTGTGAATTACGGAATTGCATCAATCAGGAGTTCATCTTGGGGACTGTGTTTTTGAGCCATATGGTAACTCATTTTTGGTGTCCATGGAATGAAGAATTGGAGTTTCTTGGGAACTTTTTCATATTTTGAAAAAATTTACAGATTGATAGAATTTATGTTGAGATTGATAACAAATTTCTTGTTGTTTCTTTTATGGCACAACATAAGAGATCTGCTCTAGATATTAGTTGTAGAAAATACTCCATGTGATAGAAAAACACTTTCTCAAGTAATTCATAGTCTTTGTTTTTTACAGATTTGGTATTTAGTATAGAAATTCAAAGAAAATATTACCATCTATGATTCCTGTACTTTAAGATAAGTAGCAGCAAATGTAAAATTAGTGTTGGTGGTTAAACTTTAAATGGTAGCCAAAACATGCAAGTAAACCTGCCATGTGCCATCTTACAGTGGCTAGAATGGCATTAGCCAGGTAGCTTGCATTTTTTCACTTGCTTAATGTTGTAATGTTAGTTTTGTTTGACATATTATATAGCATAGAAGGAAGTGTGTTCAAAAGTCTTTGAAAATATGCTTATAACGCTTTGATTTTCATAAGCTTAATCAGTAGAGATTAAGAACAAAGTTTTCTCTGGTAGAGCTTGCAAAGGCTGCGCTTCTGTCTTTTTCCCAGTTACCCTGGTATGGCAAGAGACCTTTTTTGTAAGAACATATGCTATTTCTCATTGCTTTAGGCTCCTAGAGGAGAAGATGGTAGCCTTATGAGTTTTTCTTTGGCAGAGAGAAGAGGAAGAGATCTAGTGTCCTAGCCATGTTTGACAAGGGAAGACAGAGCTTTCAGCTCCATTGGGATATTAGCAGTCTGTAGCCATTTTAGAAAACAGTCATTGTTCTTATGTTTGCCTCAAAAACACACATTCAAAACCAGTTTTGAGTAGGAGGAGTTACATCTCTTTCCTCACACAGAAACGTGAGATAATACAAAACCCAACCCTGTCTCAGCTATGGAGCAATTACTAGTGTTTCTGTAATGTAGTTGGAGTTCTGCTGATGGACTGTGATACTTTTCATACGAAGATTCCTCTTTAGAAAGAATCTTCTTGTTTCTGACACAAATGCAGAGGGGTCAGGACATGGGTGTTCCGCATAGTTCAGAGATCTTATCATTTTCAGTAGTTACATTCAAAGTAGCAAAACAGTTTCTACGGTTTATCAGGGCTGCCATAGCCCTTTGGCCTAACTGGTATCGGAACCTTCTGCAGCCCTTTTGTAATACTGGAATTTCATCTCCTAGGAAAGTTGATGGAAACCATGTTCACAACAAAAGGCTGCTGTTCAGATCAAGATTTCCTTGGAATCGCGCATGCTAAAAAAGAAAAGGGGAAAAAAAAAAGGTATCTAGTGGGGGAGAGTGAAAACTTGTAATTTTGTGAATTCAAGATGAGTCAATTGCATCTGTGCAGTTGATTCCAAATGCAGTAATGCAGATCCCATCCAGTCACAGCAATATCGTAAATAAGCTATTATAGAAACTAAGCAACAAATTTACAGTGCTTAACTATGGAAAGAGAAGAGATCTTGCAGCATTAAGATGCTGCTTTTCCTTTGAGGAGGGAGCCACTGCCCACTTCAAATGTCGGTCTTTCGTTATCATCCATTTCTTAAATTTAAAAAAAAAAATGCTGCTGTATTTTAGATAGGGGAATAAATCTTCATCCCCTCCATGTTGTAGAGTGTTAGGAGAAAGCGAGTGCTTTTAAAGAAATAAAGCAATTACTGAGTTTTCTTTGTAGCATAACCTGACAAGTTTGTAGCATAATCTGACAAGTTTAGTTAAACTAAAATCTTTGAGAAATAATGAGGTCAGGCAAACAGCAATCAAGAATAACAAAAAATATATTAAAATATTTGTTTGTTTGGTAGCGTTAACCAAACTCCTGGGTAACTATTTAATGTTGTTGTTCTGAATATTCAGCAATATGCATGTGTATGACAGGGATTTACAATTGCATTTTTCTTGGAATAACTAAATTGGTTGAGCAAAACTTCCTGTATTTTTTGTTCTTTGTTGGTTCAGAGCTGTTCCCTTTCCCCTGTAGGGAGGAGGAGAAAGGAGAGGGCAGAGTTTTTGACAAAATTGACAAAATATATGCAAGAACGTGGTATGCTAAATTTGAGCTGGCCTTAGAAGCTGTTTCCCCGTAGAATTTGATTTTTATGTGTGCCTACAATAAAATGTAGCTTTCATATTGGGAAAGGGAGATCAGTCTCTGCTTTCTAGATGGATAATTCCTTTTTCAGGACTTGGGAAGAACTAGTGAAGAAAGCTGGTGCTGCTATCACTAGCTATCTCCTTTATGTCTAAAAAGGAATATATTAAATTCAGAGTTAAGTAAGAGAGGGAACGATCAAAATCTGAAGAAGACAGTTCAGTTTTATATATTTTATCCTCTGCAATATTTAAAATGTAGGCAGGCTGTTTTTATGTTAAAATGGTTTAAACATTATGTAATTACTTTACAGGCAAATGTAAAGATTGCTTTTAAGCAAAAAAACCCCTTTTTTTTCCGAGGAGCCTCATGATTAGAATGTCAGCAGTTATTTGGGCTTGACAGAACAAACAACCCATTAAAAAGCTTCACATAATAAAAAGTAACTCATTAAGCAAGATTGAACTTGAAAAAAGAGTTTTGCTTGGAGGGAATAAATCTTAAGTACAGCCCTCTCTCTGAGAAGACAGAATGATAGCAAAGCTTTTAAAGACAAGGCAGGTTGCAAGACCACCATCTCTAAATTTTGTCCAGGAGATACAAGCACAAAATCGTGAGTGAGAGATGTTGATTAAGGTGTGGACTGGTGGTGTGGTTCCTGTGCAACTTTCCTCAGTTGCTTCCTTGCAAAAGTGGGGCTGGCTAAGAATGCTTTTCTTACAAAATGCCTCTAGTATGGGAAGTCTCTTCTCTCTGCCTTATTCCTACCTTCCCCTCCCCACCCCTTTCTTCCTCACTCTATTTTATTCACTTTTTTGTTTGTATGTTTTTTTTAAATCTCCCCTATTCTGTCATATCTGAACTGGAAATGAAAAGCTTTAGCCCTGAGTGAGTGGCCAGTAGATCAACTCAGTCCCACACGTGGCTCCCTTGTGATCTACGGGACCAACTGTGAAACTGCGAATGTCTTGATGCTGTCCCGGTGTTAAACTGAGCACTTGTGAAACTGTTGGCAGTGGTACGTCACTAGTTTTGCCTGTGTTGAGTTATATTGGGTATTGCCTTCTTTAGGCATGTGTGTCACTTGTGGCTTGCTCAACGCACGTTACCTTCTGGCTCCTCAGGTCCCCTTCCACATTCCTAGCGTGGCTTAGGTTAGCTTGCTGGTAAGGGTGTAATCAGATGAATGCATGGCAGATTGCAACAATTCATTATAAATCATTCTGTCAAGAAAGAGGAAACTGAGGAAAAAAGTGAGCATTATGATAATGTTATCTATTAAGTGTCTTTAAAAGGAGACAAAAGTATAAACTGCATATGATGCAAAGCAATAGCTCTGATGTGTATTACTTACTTTTTTAATTAATTCTGACTAAAACTTTGAATATTTCTTTTTGTTTATTTTGTGATATCTGGTATTTCAAGCTCTTATGTACAGAAATGTAGTTGTAGTTGTTCTACTAATGACTTTGATATTTGGCCAGCAGAACCAGTTACAAGAAGTTCTGTGTTACTTTTTTCTTAACAGCTATTTTCTAATATATGCTTCATTATTAAAAAAAAAAAAAAGAACATGTCTAGTGTAACTAGAGATTCACATGTCAAATCTTTTGTACTTTCGTTATTCTGAGGATTTCGGCATGAAAGGGCAGTTTGTTTCTTTATTTTTGGAATGTTGTGCATTATTTCTGGTGGTTTAGAGGAATTTGTGCATGTGTGTGTTCTGAAACAAAATTGCTCTGTTGGTATAAATATACACTAACTTGGTTTCCTGAATGATGATGGTTGTTCAGAATTCTGTTCAGTTCCTCTCTTCTTTCCGTTACCATTTCTGCCTCAGCAGTTGACTAATCTACTTATGGAATTAAGTTAATGAATTATCGTAGTTCTTAGTTCAGTAGTGTGCTTCCCAAGATTTACACTGTGATTGCTTCTCTTAGAGCTGAAGCTGCCTGGATACCTCTTGGATCCTTTTAAAATCCTTACAGGGATGTGTCTGGAGGTTTTCTGAGATTTACTTGGTGTGTTTGGGGGTCCAGGTTATGCAGCAAAACGTATGTCAAAGAACCATCCTACAACGCTGAGAGTTTACACTCTTAATACATTGGTTTTGAAATTAAATATGGAAACCAACTTTGTGTCTTAGAAATTGAGCATAGAGAGAAATACTGTTCCTCCTAGTAAACATAAAGGAAACATTGACTTGTAATAATTCCTGCAGTTTAAAGGATGGTCCTAGAAATGGTCCTGGTTTGCACAACATTTCGTTGATAATTTGAAAAATGTAAGCTAGGAATTTGCTACAATTTGGTTTGGAGGAAAAAAAAGTTGAAGCACTGGCAGAAAATTTGTAAGGCATAAATTTGCAAGTTTCTTCTTTATGCAAATTCAAAACTTATTAAATCAGAAATGAGGGCATTGCAGAAGCTTAAAAGTTATTTTAAAAACAATTAACTATAGGAAAATTATAACCAATATAGTGATTTATGTTTAAATTTGAATAAGTGTCAGCTAATATTTGAATTATAACAAATTGTTAAATATAGATAATATCTATGCAAATAAGATGTAGATTATATTTAGTCCCACTTTTTATGCTGTTATTTTGGCAGGTGTATGATTTATGACATTGTTAATCCAGTTTTATGAGTCCTGCAATTCATTTGAAGGACATCTTCCTGCAGAAAAAGAGCATAAATCTGAGCACTTAATAAATGGATACTTATATATTCCATTTTTAGATTTTTTGCAAAAAATAGACTACTTCTTTCTCACGTGCTGAGGAGAGCCATCTTAAATTAAAGACACTTATTTGAAACAGACGGCCAGTCCTGTTGACGTGTAAATGCCTCTATACACTGCTGAGATGACTGCAATGCAGATAATGCTGATGGTGTGAGGCTTTTCAAAATTTACATCAGGTTTTCAGCTCCTGCAGGAGGTTTCATTTACTCATAACTTTAGGTAAGGACTAATCATCTGCTGAAGACAAACAATTACAGTGGAGAAGATTGTAATGGCTGGGACTATGACCTCATGTGGGGAGGGTGCCAGGGCACTGCATAACCATGCTGCTTCCCTGGCACGTCTCTCTCGGATACGATTTGCCCCAAGTGACAAATCAGATGGCACAGAGCGCGTTCTCAGAAATGAAGACTGGTGTCATTTTCAGACGTCGTCGTGCGTTAGTCTCTTTCCTTGGGAACTCTTGGACGTTGTACTATTAAGTTTTGCTTGCTGTGACATTACTGACATTAGTTCTGTCTTCCCTGTGACTACTGCCTCCTCCTGAAGTGGGACAGCACCTCTGCTGTTTTCTTTTACTCTCGAAATTCCAACTGTGCCTGCACTTTGCTGCCCCTTTCCCTAAAATGTTGAAGACCTGCCCCTTTTCCCTTAGGATTCACAGAGCCTATGTCAGAGGTCTTGTCTCTCTGCAGGGTTATTGTAACTTCATAGAGCTGTAGCACTTTCCTCCTCTTCCCATATAAGTAATCCACATTTTACCTACTGCTTTAACTACATCATCCGTTTAAAAAATCCGTTTCTTGGCTCTCCTGTTAAACCGCATCAAGTTCAAGCTTGTCTTTCTTGCTTTAAGATGTGTCATTAGCTCTGTCCCCACTCTGGTTTCTTACCAGGTTACTCCCTCTGTTTAAGTCTATTCAAATGTGGCTGTAGTAAAAATGATTTGTTATATGCTTGTCTGCTGTTGACTAGGTAAGGTTTCTAGATTTGAAATACGTCCTGGTTTACAGAATTTGTAACTTTTGGTGTGTAAGAGTAATTATTCATTTAGTACTATTCTGAAAACTTGTCTGTCTTGTCTTTCTCAGCCTATTTTGGCTTTACTGATTTCCCTCCCCTCCTCCCGTCCCCTTTCAGGTAAAAGCTAGAGTGTTTCCCTTCGTTACAGACATTCTGTCCTTTCCATTGCTCTAAAAGTTGCCTGAAGGAAAGTAAGAGACAAACTTGGAGCATTACCCATAATTGTGGAGTCTTTTAATTGTGCCTTTGTCTTCTGCTGGCATGATGTGAGGGAAGGTGATGTCAGAGATCCAGAAACATTGTTCACAAGAGTTTCTCTGTTGGAAATTGTTCACACTAATGAAAAGTCAGTATGTGTATATCGATTAGAGAAATGTATGTATATTGATTTGCAGGTCAACTGGATTTTAATTAGAATGATTCTCAGGTGTGTCCACAAGATACTTCTGTTGTTTTAACTCCCGCTTTTGTGAGCTGTTCTGTGATGTCTGAAGAACAGTAGCAAGTGTTGATAACAGCTTTTGGATGGGGAAAGATGCAATCAAGTTTTTGTTCCAATTCTGGCTATTCATGTGGAAACCTTACAGGCAGGTTTATTTTCTCCCTGCACTGTGTTACCGTAGATGGATAAAATGCAGAATATTTAGTACGTGGCCTCTGTCAACTTGGAATACTAAAATCTCAGTTCACAATTCAGAATTGTTCCAGTTGAGGAAAAGCAGCACCGATCTATTAATGCCTACTAAGAGTCTTTTATGTTTCTTCACTGGCAGAATGTTTTTTATTTATGGATTTATTGTTGCTGTCTGCCGGGCCTGCCTTATTTCCATGTGCTGAAGACATTAGGCAAATCTGCAGTGGATTTGCTAATGTAAACTTTTCTATTGCTATGCACCGTGGGCCTTGATTTCACTCCATTGTGCTTTCTCTCTCTATTCTTTTCTGCCCACTCTCACCCTGCCGGGTCATGATTTGCTGTATTTCAGATGGTTAAAGCTCCTAAAGATAAGCCTCTTATTTTTAAGCACAAGCTGTTCTGAAAACCTCAGTTGCTTAAATGTCATAATTTTACATGTTTTAAAACCTAAATTTTCCTAACAACTAAGCTATTGAATGTTTGTACTTAGTAAGTTTGCATAGTCTACTTACTGCAGTGATTTGAAAGAAACTTCCTGTGTAGTTTACTAATATTAACGTATATTAAAATATTCTTCCAAAATATTCTTTACTCTTTCTAGATGCAGCTTAGACTTGGGTAGAGTATGGTTTATCAAACTTCACGAGCATAGTCCCATAATCTCTCTTTTTTGTATTATGATTGTGAATTTTTAGAAGTTGAAAGCATTACAGATATGTAGTAAGTTGCAGCATTTATTCTTTTCTACTTCAATACTGGACAAGTCAGGAACTGCGATAAGTATTTGGGCTTAGGTTCTTGGAAGCAATGCTGTTGCCTAGTTAGTTCTGTAAGCAGTTGTGTCCCAATTCATGAATCCATTCTCTGCTCTGTTATTTTTAAACTATTGCCTCTTCATTGGTTGTTTTTCCAGTTGTGAATATCCTCGTGCTGTTGGTTTTTCTTGATAGTTTATTCAGTTTCTCAGTGCATCATGTATAGCATATTAAGCCCAGCTTGAATACCAGCCAGAACTTTTTTGGTGATCATTGTTAATCTGCTGATCATTGTTAAGTGCACTGACTGTGCACTTAACAGATCTGTAACTGTTAGGGCATGCGTCTCGGATCCAAGCTGTAAATGTTTATATACTTCATAGAAATCTGATGAAATACTGGCAACCTTCACTGGAGCCCAGCTGGAGGCACCATGTATTGTGCAAGCTTTTGTGGTTCAAGTTTAGAAATGTAACTCAGATGGTTGAATTAGTTTTTTCAAAGAAAGATTCCCTTTCTGGGCAGTGGAAAGAAAAACTGCTTTAGAGCAAATTTATAAACTCATATGGCATGAATTGTCCCATATGAATCTGCAGAAACTAGTTTGAATGTAAGGGTTGCTTTTATGGGGCCATTATACTACTGTCAGCCTTCTGATACATGACAATATGTATCTTTAAAACTTGGAAGTCAGAGCTATGCAAACAACCATAGATGCTCAGTATGAAGGCCATCCTTTTGAGCTTAAAACATCATCATTTGTTTCCACTTGGCATCTGCTGCTTCCTTTCAGGTGTTGATTTATTCTGGATTCAAAGTTGTCATGATAGGGCTCAGGTCATGATGCACTCATTTGCACATACTGCTGTGTCTTGTATGGCGAATTCTCACATACACAGAAGCTGAGGAAGTTTTCTTCGGTGATAAAGAAAGGGCAGAAAGTGGAAGTGGGAGATACCTCTAGGACAGAGTTGACTTTGCCATCTTCTTATCAGACAACTGTAAAGCTGCTGCATGGACTTCAATTAATATTTTCACAAAAAAACCCCATAATTCTATTACCTTGGTCAGATGTGATTGGTAATTTGGTCTTTGCCTAAGCAGTCATCCTCTTGCACTCTTCTGGAAGAATGCTGCCGAAGCAGTGAGAGCAGGAGCAATGACACAAATGGTGTTTGAAGAAGAAATGAAGGTTGTTTCTCTGCGTCGTGAATCTCTCTATCATCATGCTTCCCATCCAACTTCCTCTTCTGTTGCTTTTCTTAGGGTTTAATCTGGTGTGTTTTTTTTTTTTAATGAAAATTATAATAATTTAGTCTTATTTCTGTTACGTGTAACACATTTCTATTTTGCAAAGTACCAATGCTCTGCAAGTACGTTTCAACGAATGGGTAGTCTGTTTACTGCCTATTTGGATCACTGACTTTTGGTGCTAGAACATGAAATTACACGGGAATCTAATCTGACAGTGAATGTATGTGCGGTCACTGGGTAATCCCTAGGAACTCTTACTGAGAGTATCTTCAGATTAATTCCTTGAGCATTTCTTCTGTTGTTTGATTAGTGAAGAGCAAAAGGTTTTTAACTATAGTTTATCGTGAATGCAGAGCCAAAAGGACTTTTACATGAGAAGTAACAGATGGTATGTCTGAATACACTTTTGAGGCAAATCATTTTGTGGCGTAAACAAGTGAAGAACTTTTTCTCTACATATTAGAAGTACTAAGTATACAACACAACTTAAAATGTACTATTTTTCTATTTGCTACTTTGAAAGAGGTGGTTATAATTTTAACTTGGAACCTGCTTTCCCTAAAATTATAACACATGCTGAAATTTTGCACCCTTTAATATCTAATATTTATATTTTGCTCCTAATATCCTACTTGCCTTGTATAACATGCATCCTGACGTTTGTGAATTTGGAAGTTTTTATGTTTAAGATCTTTCAGGAAAACAAGGTAATGGTTGAAATAATTTCAGTAGCCCTTGGGCTAGAAGTAGATAATCTGATTAATATGATTAATATTACTGGTATCTGGAAGCTATTGTTTCTGAGTCACTGCTCCTTTCTGCTAGTAAAATTAGTGTTCTGATACAACAGAAGTTAAATGCTTCTGTGCATAGTACAAATTGCAGCATTTACAGGATTTGATGAATTGCCAAATATAAGTGCTTTATAATTCAAGAAATAAATTCGGAATTACTTACTGGCTCTTTTTTTTTTCCTTGTAGTTTAATATCATGAGTGCGTATTGCTACTTGATACTGGCTTCCATCACTTTATAATTCTATCACTAAACCTTAAAATATGAAGAATCCAACATAAAGGTGTTGTAGAGCACAAACGTTATTGGATATTGCTAGTAGATGAGGTCTGTTTCGCAGAACAGAGGAAAGCCAAAGACTGCAGTAAAGGAATCATTCTTCTTATCCCTTTTATGTAGACAGTATATGATTAAGGTGCAAGTCAAAGTGCTAAAGATAGCCAGCAAAATGTTTAGAATGATTTAAGCTAATAATTGGGTAGTTGGCAGGATCCTTTATTTTAGATGTGACTTTCAGGAATGCTTCATTTTCAGTTAATTAAAGATATAGTAAATCTCCATGGAGCTAAGATTACTTCTTTCTCACCTGACTTGTAATGCTGGTTAAGCATTAAATAACGTAGGAATAAATTTTAGTACAAAGGAAAATACAGCTATGAGATATAAGTATGTGTATGTATGTCTAAATCTTGTTATTTTTATTACCATTTTAATGGTTATATCTAAAGATATAACTCTAAAACCACTGTCACAATGTGGATTGTTCATTTGAATTCTGATATTTTTTTTTATTTTGCTGCACTAGAAAATTTTATCCATTGTTGAAGTGAAATTCACTGCATCTTAGCAGGTTAGGTATACCATAATACGAGTAACTTGCACATCTCTCTGTTTCTTCCTAATAAGCACAGCTATGAGTAATCAGCTGTAAGACAAATAGCTAGTTCTGACACTTCTTAAAAAGGCTTGGAATTCTTAAGTGATACTGGCAATTGATATCACTTGAGGCTTTTGTGATAAGGATTGATTACATTAATATTTCATAAAAACCTCTATTGAGGCACTATATCATGGTGATTTACTGTCTTTATCAACCCAGTCTGGATTCAAGATATTGATGTAAATAATCCCATTAGTCCCCCCTGAATCATTTGGTCCCTGTAGGGAATTTGATTTAAATCAGTGTTGGTGATAAAGCCTCTACAGGTTTTGATCATTAACTTCTATAGTGTGATGGTTTAAACAAAGTAAATGCAGGTTATTAATGCTATAGATTTTTATTTAGTTGATTTTTCTAACCAATATGCATGCCAGAATATTTTTTTTGTGCTTATTTAGAACATTCTGCCTTGTAGAACTTGCTAAGTTGTGTGAATAAGCCTGCTGTTGTTAAATAGTGCATTTAGAAAGGCAATCAGCACTCAGCGTTGCTTGGTCATGATTTGGAATAATATGCAGAAATAAAGGGCTTTGACTCCCTACCACTTCTTGCCCTTGCAGTAATAAGTAATTCAACACTAACTCTTCATAGAAGGACACTTTTTTTGGTAGAAAAATATGTACGTATTTTCTGAGAACAGTCAACTGTACTTTTTGTCCTTTGCTACTTGTTTGAGTGCCTTAATGAATTGTGGATGACAACAGAAATTATGTCCTTAATTTAGAAAAAATAACAAACCGAACCATTCAGCTGCGTAGAAAATTAAATACTGAGATGAGAAAATTTTTACCTACTATATCTAACAGCAGTGGTCATGTACTGTTCTTTTTTTCCATCTGTGTTCTGTTAATGACTTAGCAGTGGTTTAGATCACTTTCTGTGAAAAAGTTCTTGGGGTGTTATCTCTAGACAGATTTAAGGCTTCTGCAATACTTGTGAAGTACTTTGCTTCAGTGGTGCGCCTTCCGTACTTTTGATCAGGCTCGCTAAGTATTTGTGGTATTAGTGAAACTGTATGTTTGGTTCAGACTTTAATTCCTCAAACGCTCAATTTCATGCTTCCCAAAATTTTGAGTTTCCTGGCATCTCTCTTACTTTCAAGAGATCAGTAATTAATTCACGATTCTCCATGTAACACTGTCTTCTCATTGGTGTGAAGATCTTGCTGATCAATAGAAACTTACTCTTTCTCACTGTATTGAACACGTGTTTTTGTTCTCCCCATTGAACTTGAAACTTTTCAGTATTGATGCTTTCCAAGTGTCCTTCTTGAATACTTGTTTTAGAACTCTTTCACCAGAAGTGCTTTCTAGATTGAATCCCTATTTCCTATTCAGGACATCCTGTAATATCAGAATAAGTAACTTTCCTTTGTTCCTTTGTGCTTTTCTTCAGTTGCTTTGTTTTGGTCTTCGTATTGCAGTTCATCAGGTTGGCTGGAGTCTGTGCTTAAAATGTTCACCTAGGCTTCATGTCCTGGAGAATTTGAATTTGTTCTCATTCATTGTGCCTTACTCTTCATCTTTTTTGTGGTGGTTTTTTTGTAAACAATTGTTGTTGTTCACTTGTTTCGTTTGTTCAAGCAAGGGACTGAAAATGTCATCTATTCCCATATTCTGTGAAGATTATGCACATTGCTATCTCTGTAAATGTACATATCAGCATATAATAGAATGGCTTTTTGGCATCCGTGAATAGTTAAGAATCTGTATGAATGCTACTGTTACTTCAAATAGGTATGCATCATTAAAAAAAACACGGGAGGAAGAATCCTAATGCTTTTCTGGTTAGGATAGCATATATTCTGTATGAATTTATTTGCATTATCTAAACTTACATACCTACTGGTCCATTTCTTTCTTTTTTTTTTTTTTTTCTTTTTTTTTGTGGTGTGAACAAATGTCCTTAATATCAAAAGAAAAAGTCATTCTTTTGTCTGGGCAATCTAACTACATTTCCAATTGATTCATATCCTTTATTTGTATACTATAAAATTTCTAAGCAAACTGATTATTCTGAAAGCTGTATAAATACTAGTTTTTCTGCCATTTTGCATTTTTATCTTCAGTTATATATTCTTGCATCATGAGAGTTACATTTCCTGATAGGACATGTCATGGTGGATTTAGGCCAAGAAGTAATTTTTTTTTTTTTTTTTTTTCCCCGTGATCTACCTGATGTTCCAAATGTACTTTGAATATTATTGTCTGACAATAGGCTATGCTATATGAACAGCTACAAATAATGGCAGATTATGAGATTATCAGGCTGTATCCATTTGCCGGCTTGTTAGAGAAAAACATTGCTATGTGGTTATACAAAATAACTCCTGTAGTTTGTGTTTTGTGGTAGCATGGAGAAAAATTACCACAAAGTGCTCCTCTTTTTATCCCCTTGTGTATTTTTATCAGGGAACCAAAAATATTTTCTAATCTCCAGGATTGTTTATGCACACTGTGACCTAATGAATAGCCCTGTCAAGTCAGGGATTTATGTTTAAGAATCTGCAGGATCCAAAACATGATGCTTTTAAATTTTTTTTTTCCGAAACAGTATCTGGAATATTCTTTTTAAAAAAAACACAGCAGCACTTAGAAGAATTGTCTTTATTTTTCCCCAAGACTAAAATCTTGCATGCTGTTGGGAACAATTGGAAAAAACCATGAGATGCTTTGTCCATAGCTTTGCCTCCAGTCTTTTGCAGTTAACCAGTCTGTAATGATAGTGAGTTAGATGAGTCAGTCTTGGACAAACATTTGAGATTTCCTACTGAGGTGACTTACAAAACTTACTCTGTGTTGACATGAAAAGAATTTGGCCAGCCATCCTAAAATTCATATTCACCAACTCATTGGTAAATAGCAAATGTGAAATCTAAACGTGGGAGAAAAAAATTATAAAGGGCAGGGTGTTCGAGGAGAAAAAATCGTATTATTCTTGAAATCTTAAATTGGTATTTGTATTTTTTTAGAGAGTAGAATTTTGTTTTGCTCAAACTGTCAGCAGAATGAATGGCAGTAATTAAAAATTCCCATTGTCTTCTCTAGGCGTGAAAAGGTTTTTGTTGTTGTCATGGTGACAGTTGAGTGACAGCTTCAAAGTGAGTAATTGCTAGTGAGAGCTCCATTATGAACATTTACAATGTTTCAGAAAGGATTTCAGGACGAAATAGGATTTCTTTACTGGGCTTTCAAAACATCTTTTTTTTAAATCTGATGTTTTCGTATAAAGAAATAGTGTCTAGGTGACTCTGTTTCACAAGACTCTTTTTGAGAGCCATGTGAAATATCACTGCTAATTGCTTTTTCTTGCCCTGCTCTGACGAGAAGGGCCAAATTTATAGAAACTATTAGCTGATGCAGTAGGTTAGGATTCGCAGTACCCTGCAGGTCCTGGGTGTTGAATTGTTCTCTAACACTCTTACAGGAGTGTCTATGCGTTTCATCTTAGAAGATGCATGTTGTGTGCATGCATGTACAGTCTGTGTATATCATGTTGTATTTACTGCCTTTTGATGATTTGTTTGTGTTTCAGGTGATAAGTTGTAATGGATCATTTGTGAAGAGAATAGCATTGGATTATAAAGACTTTCTTACGTGTACAAAAGTTTTATAAATTCATTTTTGGAAGACTGTATTGGAAAAGTCAGTTTAGAGTTATATCTGCTTTTCAGAGCCTAAGAAGTTGCTGTGAATCCCATTTCTGAATAGTGGAGGTTATACACTTAGCACGGGAAGTTCTGTATTCTTGATTTTGCAGTTTCCACAGTGCTTTTACCCCTATCAATTCCATGATTTTAAGAATGACAAGGGAAGTGAGATTTACAAGGTATAAGGGTATTTGTAAATTGTGATTTGCATTAGATAGTACTGCACTAAAGTGTGTGTTTGTCTCAAAACCCTGTATGTAACAGTAATCCAGTTATATGCGTCCTTGTTACCACATACCTGTTTTTCTTCAAATCTAAGATACTTTCTTAGGTTCTGAGAGTTGTTTAGGAAAAATATTTTAAATATAGCTTTTGCTTTAAATGTATATAATATATTAACATCAGTTTAGTTCAAGATCCCTGGAAATGCTCATGGAATAAGAATTCCTTAAGATCATTACAGTGTGTTAACCTGGCTGCCTGAGTTCATGTTCTTCTTACCACTGGTAAACATGAAATAATTTATAGTAGCTTACTGATACATCAGCTTTCTGATAATAAGCTGAATTGAAGGTTTCTCTTGGAAATTAATGGCTTCATTCCATCCTTTATAGTGCTTCTTAGATTTGTGTACTCTGACACCTTTATTCTAAAAGGCATTGTAATTAATTACATGAGCACGTTATAATCGAAACCTACACGCTGTTCCTAAATATGCGAAAGATCAACTTTGTGAATTTTAAGCATTTTAATCTTTGGGAAATCCGCCTAACTAGACTCTGATGTGTCTAGAGCCTCAAAATGAAAACCTCAAGTATGCACATGTGCACACACATGCACACATTGTATATATATATGTGTGTGTGTGTGTATATATATTTTTAAAAAGTACAAGTAAATGTATCAGTAAACATATATTTGTTTGTTTTATTTTTGTTCTTAGCGAAAAGCAACAGCAAAAGGGCATAATCTTTGTTTT
Organism: Fulmarus glacialis; assembly: GCF_000690835.1. Lineage (NCBI taxonomy): Eukaryota > Metazoa > Chordata > Aves > Procellariiformes > Procellariidae > Fulmarus > Fulmarus glacialis. The sequence continues at coordinate 70,175 of NW_009209755.1, forward strand.
TGTTTTTTGACCACATAGTAGTTCAGGAAACCTCGTTAGCCTTACTTTGCAGACTGTGACTGGAACAGTTGGAGAGCTGAAGGACTACTGTGTCTGTGGAGGACAACTCTGTTGAGACTATGCAATGAAATTTTCTCCATAACTGTGAATTTGACCAAATTTGGTCAGATTTTTCTCAGAGGTGATGAAGTACCCTAGAGCTGAACTGTCATTCTATGCTTGGTAAACCCTGACAGGTTTCAGTTTCATTTGCCAAGGAATAAATGAACTAAGGACGTTCAAAGTATTTTTCTGTTTGCTTCTGGTTCAAAACTTTATAAGCTCAGCAGTTTAGAACATACTTTTACATGAAAAGCACTGTTTAAAAATTAGATGGAATACATTACGAGCACTGAAGTGTTTTTTCACTGCATTGTAAGCATTAAATATCATTGTTTTCTATATGTTTTATAAATAGACTTACACTTTCTGAGATTATCTCTCTATGATTGAACTCATCCAGCGAATATTGATTCTTAAGATGTCTTTTTATAAAAAGGTTCATAAGAATCCTTTACAGACTGACAAAAGGATACATATACTGCTTGGTGTCCGTTGATCTTAATTCTGCAAACACTGATGAATGTGAGTTGTCCTGTTTGAAGTGTTTGTAAATCAAACATGACTTTAATCAGTTTTTATATTGTAGTAGGTAGGTGACATCTCAGGTTTTTTCAGGTTTCATTTTTACTGATCTGTTTGTCTAGTAAGTAATTTAAATAGTATCAGCGCTGTAATTTAGGCTTTCAGGCGATACCATTGATAGATCTCAGCTATGCAAAGGGTATTATAGCACTGTGTTGTAAAATTCTTGCTGTTCCTTGGAACTCGCAGCTTGTGTCACTGCATAAATTTTTCCTTCCTCATGAAGGTAATACGCTTTCTGGTTAATCATTTAAACATTATTTTGTTTGTTTGTTTTAAACTATGTTTGTTTTATTTTCTTACTAGCAAAATTGCTTCTGGTACTATAGTCATAGTGCCCATTATAATTAGTCTACATTAAGAGAGTTTTTGGTGTGATGAGTCATTTCTAGGCATTTTAATTCAAATAATGTACAGAGTACTGGTTCAGAAAATACAATGGGTGATTCTAGTCTTGTCTTGGATACAGAGAAGAAGAGAATGCATACAGAAGCTTGTCATTTAAAGAAAGATAAATGGAAGTATTTAAAAACGAAGTTTCCTTTAATATGGTGAATATATGCAACATGAAGCAAAACTGTTTTGTGATCCAGTCAGCAAATGATATGATCTTTGCCTTTTGTGTAAAATAACCATATTTCACATTGGATAATGCTAATAAGGGCCAATAACCCTACTTCCTTTCTTAGTGGTCTGTAGGAAATCTGCTTCTTGACAATTAAAATAATGTGATTAGACATTTAACTACAAAATATTAGATGGTCAAAAGCATACACAAGCCAAGAAAAATTGGCATCTTACAAGTTCTACTTTAATCTGTACTTTGATGCCTGCATTGTAGTAATTCTTAATTTACGGTCAGGAAGTGTTACTTACTTTAATTCAGTTTTTTGAGGATGTTTAAGTAAATTATATGGGTTTAGTTGTAATAAATTTTATTCATGCTTTTTAGAAGTATTAGCTGTTAAAATTTGTTCTTAGAAACTCCACAATGGAAATACTGGGATGCTGTAGTACAGTTTTCCCTCTTTGGTCAGTCTGATCTTTCAGTAACAAGAGAATGTTTGTGAACGAAAACAGCTGAATATCTAAAATTATATTCCTGATAGAGATGAAGAAAACAGAATAAGGAAGAGAAAGTGTGCCAGAGCAATATTATTCTCTAACTCAAGGGCTTACATTCTGTTTCTCTCTGTACATTTTGGTGCCAGCTTGTTGCAGATGCCTGATAGTTTTCCATGAATGAAGAGTGTGGAAAGTTAGTGGAAAATATTTTAAGAAAGGTCAAGATGAATGCATCTTGAACTTCAGCTGGTTTTTGGAAGATAAAATATGTCTCTGCAGTCTGCTTCTAATTCAGGATTTCTATAGTGACCACAGTGGTATGACAGGCTGGTTGGACTAAAAGTAGTGCGAAGTGAAAATCTTGCTTGGAGGTGAATAATTGAGAGAGATTGGGGTGGGAGAGCCTGGAGCAATGTGTGTGCAGCATGGTTACAATATTTGGAGATAGGAGTGTCTGAAACTTCTCATTTAAAAAATAATACTGTACATACAGGCTCTGAGAAAATTTAAGATGAAAAGTTTTCTAAGAGTATATTGTATTATGGAGGTTGCAGTAGAAGTGGTGTTGTGAAGACTGAATTGAGAACCCATTTAAATTATTTCCTGAGAAATCTGCTAATTGATACCATTGAGATTGAATTTGTAGAAACTACTGCGGCTGCTAATGCCCCACATTCAGCATTCTGAATATCTGCATTTTAAAAAGTCTGCTCCATCTGGAATCTCATAGGTCAGTTAATACTTTGGTTTTAATTCTTGAATTTATGAATATATAGTTATCTTGATTATAAAAGTTGTATAATTATATATGCATATAACATATATGGTTATAATGTGATTATAATACGGTTATACATTAGTTATTGTGTGAAGGAGAGGACAGGATATTTCTTTGGAGAGCTGGAATTACCTGTGCTTCCAGTCCCAGGGAACAGTTGGGAGCTCAAGGAACAGAATAGAACATCTCAGTTGCAGAGGATTAGGAAGCAAGGAAGCACCCTGAAGTGCTTATATGACTTTCTTTAGTTGCTGGAATTTGGTTTGCCTAAGGGAAAGTCCTGTGAAAAGCCAGTGACCTGGGCTGTGTGTATTGCAATGCTGCTTGGCTACTGAAGGACGTACAATTTCTTGCTAGTCCAGTCCCTCATATGGTGGTTTTAGGTAGTAGTTGGTTTCTGAGCTATAATGATAATTTTCCTGTAATAGAACCAGAACTCTCATGAACCTTTTTTTTCTTCCTCAATGGCAACTGCATAGAATTCATTTTGTCGTGGGCATTTGGCATTTTGCACACATCCTTCCTCTGTCTCCTTGCATGTACTGTTCGTTATTGCTCCTGCATCCTCACTTTTGCTTCTTAATTCAACTGTTCCCACTGCAAGATAGCATAACTCAAAGAGCAGGTGCAATTTAAAATCTCTAGCTGCCTTGAGAATGTTGTGAGAAGGATTTGTGGAACACCTAGTTTATGAACTATACATGATGCTTGGATACTTTTATCAAGCATAAGAAATCTTGAGCAATCTGGAAGACAGTTGTCATTGATAAGAATATGTGCAGACAATCTATGTTAAGTGAACACTGGCCAAAATACATTTTAAATGAACTTTGTGAAATTTCAGTGGGCAAATTATGGTTAGCAGGTCGAGGGAGGTGATTCTGCCCCTCTACTCTGCTCTGGTGAGACCCCATCTGCAGTACTGTGTTCAGCTCTGGGGCCCCCAGCATAAGAAGGACATGGGCCTGTTGGAGTGGGTCCAGAGGAGGGCCATGAAGATCATCAGGGGGCTGGAGCACCTCCCCTATGAAGACAGATTGAGAAGGTTGGGGGTGTTTAGCCTAGAGAAGAGAAGGCTCCAGGGAGACCTTACAGCAGCCTTCCAGTACTTAAAGGGGGCCTATAGGAAAGACGGGGAGGGACTCTTTATCAGAGAGTGCAGTGATAGGATGAGGGGTAACAGTTTTAAACTGAATGAGGGTAGATTTGGATTAGATATTGGGAAGAAATTCTTTACTGTGAGGGTGGTGAGGCACTGGAACAGGTAGCCCAGAGAAGCTGTGGGTGCCCCATCCCTGGAAGTGTTCAAGGCCAGGTTGGATGGGGCTTTGAGCAACCTGGTCTAGTGGAAGGTGTCCCTGCCCGTGGCAGGGGGGTTGGAACTAGATGATCTTCAAGGTCCCTTCCAACGCAAGCCATTCTATGATTCTATGGTGATTACATTGGAGTAACATTACTTCCTATATATGCACCCCATTATTTTGACTGAATGAAATTTTAATAGAATCCACATGAAAAGAGGTGAAATGCGTGGCCTCTACCTTATCCATACACTGATTGTGGAGCTGCACTGGTGCTGGAACGATGTAATGCTGCAATTACCTTAGGGATTGAGCTAGTTTGTGGTCTACAGTAACTTTTTAATAATTACGTAAAATGACGATAGAGCTAATATATATTTCTGATATTTTAAGTGCCCTCTTTACCTATGCTACCAAATACATAGACATATCAATTTGACAAGCAGGTAATGAGGTCAGGTTGTGTAAACTATTAACGCAACTTAAAGGACAGTCCTTGAAAAAGGTCAGTTATTCCCTTGTATTTGTTTGTTGATCGGCTTATTAATGATTTCATGAAAGAAATCTTTAAGGTTTTTTTTCCTCTTCTGTTGGTAAGCAGTTAGAAAACTGGCATCTTGCATGTGTCTTTGATACATGCCACTGGGCATTAGTGAAGGTTCCTTGCTTCCAAAAATAGTTGGTGTTATGTGTCATGTATATGGAATTTTTTTTTCTCTTCTTAAGAGTCTGCTCTTAACTGTAGCAGGAAATATCTTCAAAATCACCATGTTTGTGATTTTGTGGGTAGGGTAAGACCACTTAATAAAAATGGTACACCTGTCTTTTTTCTTCCTTCAGATAAACTTCCGAGGAAGACTATTAAGAAACATAACAGGATTCTTGGTCCTGCTGTCAAGGTGGTTTTTTTTTTTTCTCCCCGTTTGTTTTCTCCAACGACTCTTCAATATAAAATGCAGGGAGGTCTCACAATTCACAGCGAAGTACCTGACTGATCTCTGCTGCACAGTGGCTCTGCTGTTGCAGCTGGATAGTTAGGGTGAGTTCTGCCGATGCAGATTTTAGGTTCCCTCAGTTGAAGGGAAGTACTATTCTGATAACAACTAATGAGTGAAATAGTTATTACTATTACTGATAACAACCAATAGTGAAATATTTATATTTAAGTCATGGAAATCCAGTTTCAGTAAAATATCTGTTAAAGATTAAGTTCTGATCAGTTTCTTTATGGACATAGCAATGTGTGGTGCAGGGTTTTTTTGTTTCCTTTCTTATGTTTGTTCTCCTTCCCTATAGGGCATGCTGACTAATCAGAAACATTAGTTTAGTTTACTTTTTTGGATCATGTTATTTAAAAATATTTAGACTTTCTGGTTTGTGTCTCTAAAATACAACTGACTATTTCCAAGTAGAGCTCTAATGGGTTTTTTCCCTCCCACAGTAACTCTCAATTGTCATTTTCTGATGTATCAATCAAATACCTTTTGTGTCCATTTTCTAATTCTTATGCAGATAAAATTTACATTCATGTCAATAGAAATACTTGGGAGTGAAAACAGGTATGTAGGTATGTAAACTATGTAGGACCAGACATTTCAAAGTGCCAAAAAATTTGAGCTGCTTTTTCTTAATGTCTTAAGAATACAGTGTCTTACTCTGCAACCTGTTCATGTCAGAAGAATGTAAAATATGCACATGGTATTTGCAGAATTTGTGAGTTGTCTGAGAATAGTTAAATTTAGAGGTATAAAACTTACGGCATATAACATGCAAGTCCTAGAATGCTGGATATAAAACAGAGTCTGCGTCATACAAGATAAGAATTAATTTATTTTTCCTAGAGAGCATCATCTACTTTAGAAACAGGGCATTTTCCCTTCTTTTATTCTGATTTGACAGTACTTTGCGTTAAAATGTAGTTATGTCTTTCTAATACTGTACTTTGAGATGAATGAATATTGCCACTCGTCACTTCTGGAATTTAATCCATTGTATTAGCATCACTAATTTAGATTTAGAGTCTTAGGTTGTTTCCAAAGAACAGTAATAAGATGACAGTATGTGAAACCACAAAAGCAAACATATTCCAGGGCATGTTAGGCTGAACTTGATGTTTCAGTGCAGCTATTTAAAGTTGTACCTGGGTGAATTAAGTTGATAGCAACTAGGAAATAAGTAAGTGAGCAGAAAGATTTTAATTAAGCAGTATAGGAGAGTTAATCTCAGAGTGAATTTAGTTTTAGAGACTTACATTTGGAGATGGAAGTTTGCAGGTGGTGTTGATTGGTTCAGTTTTGAAGAACTGCACTGGCAATTTAATCTTGCCAAATAATTTTGTTAAACTTGCTTTCTGGGTATCGTAATGCATTAGGCCTTATTATGTTTGTACAGAATTGTACCCTGTTTTACAGTGTGTTACCTCACAGCTGTGGAAAAAGTACACTAGTAAAAAAGGCAACCTCCTTCTTCGCACATCCATACACTTAGCACTTGAAAAATTGATGTAGCCAAAATGTTGTCTTCAGAATAAAAAAGATTTTCTGTTGGATATAAATGTTACAAAGAATAAACTTCCATGCATTGGAAGAGATTTTCTGTAAATCTGTAAACAATTAAACTTGGAAGGCAGCAGTGTGTCTTGTTTAGCTAGATTGAGAAATTCCAACCTGTTCTTGCCTCCCAGGTTTGCTGGAATTCTTTGGGAAGAATTGAGGTGGTTCTTTCTACTATTGAAAAACAATGAATGTTTTTGCTTTCATGTACTGCAATAGCACCCTGAAGGCTGCAAATGAGGTAAAGACTCTAAATTAGTAGGCACCTTTTCTGTCTTTTGAAAGTCTTAAATGTTAATAAAATGGTGATCTTACAAAAATAGGATTACTCAGCAAGGTCACACGAGAAATCTGCTTCAGAGCTATGATCTGAATCCTCATCTCCCAAATCCCAGTGTAGTAGTGCCAAAACTATTAACTTCTTTTATCTGTTAATGATGCAGACAAACTTAACGGCACTTCAAGTTTTACAAATTTAGCCGCCGCTTTCTCTTTTCTTGTGGGAGAACCCCATTTCTCTGTAAAGACTCGTTTCTGAGTTCTGATCCAGTATCTGAAATAACTGAAATGTCATCACTCGATGAATTCAAATTGTTTCAACTCTATATTGCAAAACTGATGAATTTAATCTTGAAGCAGAATCACTTTGTGAGTCAGTGATAACTTATTCAGCAAAAATCAGTCACCCTGAAGTCTTACTCTTTTCTGTGCTACTTACAGATTATTTTTTTTTTTTTTTAAATACTGTAATTGCAGTGTCTATTAAGTTACATTTTAGGAATAAGCATCGTTAGTTGTTCACTTTATTGGAACTAAATAAGTATGGGCAGCAAATGTTCAGAGTAAGGATTTGTGGCCTTGATTAGTTCCAATAGCTGCTTGGGAGAAATTAAAATAGAAATTAATTTGAAATTAAGTCCTCAGGAGGAAACTGGATTTGTCCAATTACTTACTGTTCTCCAAGAGGAGCTGTTTCCTATTTGGAAGTTTTGACTTTCTGTAATCAGATAAAGTCCCAGAGAAGGTGAACGTGGCAGTCACAGCTAAGCAGCTTCCACACAACAGGTCTGGAGCTTTTTCCCCTTTTGTGGAGGTTATTGCTATAAGCTACAGCTTTTTCACAATCACGCAGAATTCATGCGGAGGAATGAGAGTCTAAGTAAGTAGCTGTGCAGACAAATTATTCTACTCTTTGTAACTACTTAGGAAAACAGATAGGATGCTTGAAAAAGAGTAGTTAACGTATTTTACAGTCGTACAAAGTGAAAAGCAAATAAACTTAAGTACCTTTTATGACGTTAAAGCTAAAAATTTTTAATGTAGTGTGGCACAGTGTCCAATAAGGTAGAAATAAATCATAGCTTTGGTTTTGATTGCTGTAATGTCAAATGTAGTTTTGAAGAAGAAGGGAAGTCTTGAGAAAATCCGTGCAATGTTGATGTCTGGTGCTGGTTTAATTGTACAGAATAGTCAGTATGTTAAACAAAAACAAAGCAAACACACAAAAAATAAATCCCAAAACAACTGAATCTTCTTTTGCAAATAATTAAATTGCTAGATTATACATTTATCTAAGCGTTTTTTAAAACATTGTGCATTTTATATAATTAGTAAATGAAAATGCAACTGAAGCACTGAAAACATGAAAAGGTACTGTGCTGCTTGTAATCCTCTAGATCAAATGTATATGCATACAGTATTTATCATGTCGCACTTGGGGTTTCCTGCATTTTAAAAGTTAGCATTGAATAAAAACATCTTTACTTACGGTGCTGGTCTGAACTTATCTGGAGTGTCTAGCTCTTAGTTTGGCTCTGCTCACTCATGTGCTTTGGAGCACTTTATTTTTGATCTTGCTGCATCTGAAGGGGAAAAAACCTTTTAATTCCCTGAATATAGTGAAGGACTATTTAATACCTATATTTTCAAGAGATTACAAAGTTTTCTGTAAGTGGAAGATGCAATTTTTTGAAGGCATTCTGTCATTGTACGTGTTGTTAAATAATTACCTAAAGAACAAATATTATTTCATGTGAAGTTACTTCACCTTCATAGCTGCCAAGTTTCAGTCACATGCTTGATAGAGACTTGCTCAGCATTGAAAGGAATTAACGCAGGATCTGAAGAAGTTTCTGGAATTTCTTTTAATCTCTAATCCTGCCAGCGCTCCCCAGCCTCATCCCAGGCCTCGTCAGCAACGTGAGAGCTCGCCTGCTGCCAGGTTCTCTTGCTTCAGCGTTGCCCTGGCCTGTGCACCAGCTGACCCGAGGAAAGCCAGCGAGCGGCGAGACACGCGAACTGGAGCGCTCCCCGAGCGGTGCTTGCGCTCTGCTCTGGCCGTGTTATTTGACAGCGGCAAAGAGTGGTGGTGGTTTCAGGTCAGAAAGTGAACCGGCACGGGACTTTCCTCCCCGGCCGCTGGCCAGTTCGGGGAGATGGCAGAGAACTAGTCCTCGCACTACAAAGGTGAGAGGTGGGTAATACTGTAGATCCTCTGTCTGAGGTCTTATTTAAGTGCACATTTCGCTGATACTCAGCTGTGTGAGCTCTGTTGTGGAGCCGTATGGGCTGTGAAAACCCTGGTGATAAAGTGACGGCAGAGCAGTGCCGTTGTACTCTTGGAGGTGTTACCTGCACCAGCTTCGCGTTGGTGAGAATGGAGTGCTCTGGTGGGGGCTTCAGTACCGTGGAGCTACGGGACGAGAACCAGACAAAAAGGCCGTAACGCGCTGCTCAAGTGGTGCAGAAGAACCGTAGCCGATAGCTCCACTATATATAGTAATGTACTAAGAGCTGTCTTTGAGCTGGATTTTGCTGCAGCCTTGCTCCCTGAACCAAAGTTAAGGAGCCTGATTTCATTTGTTTTGGCTGTTGATATTTTGGCTGTTATATTTGGCTGTTGAATTCCAGACTATTGTGAAAGGTGGTAGTTGCTTCATCCTTCCAATTACTTTGAAAAATAATAGCACTCTTTATGTGTTTAAGGAAGAAGTTTTCATCTTTCCCAATGGGATAATGTGGTTTCACACAGAGTCTAATTCAGAGCTGATTTTGAAGATGCATGCTGTCCCCAGATTGACTGCATGCTACCCAGTAATGCATATTGATGTTTGCTGATAAATGAAACCTCCGACCCACTTCATAGAAAACCAGCAAAGTAGTTTTAAAAATGTGTTGGCTAGCTAAAGCTCTTTTCAAGACAGAAAGAGTGAAAATGTGTTTCTTTATACATTCTTTGTGCTATTTTCCTTAGCCACTAGATTTTTGTATTGTCATCACCTCTGTCTACTCTGGGCTTTTTCTGAGCTGACTCTTTGGGCACTGTTAATGTGTCTTCTTAGTGACATTAAGAAAATGCAAATGTTTCTTCCGTGGCTGGGTTGTTTTCAGTGCTACTCTTCTCACAGCTGTCTGACTATATTTTATTTTAATATTTTATTCTCAAATTTTCACCTTCTGATAGGACAATGTGATTGAAGAAATTAAACACAGAATGTGATTATATGAGAGTTTTCTTAAATTTGATTTATGTTTGGTTCATATACTTAGACATTCAATACAGTAAACTTGGCATAATTTATGCCAATAATGTAAATTGTTAGTAACCCATTGCTATAGGTTATATTGTCACTTGACATGCTTTAATTACATAGTGGTGGGTTTGGAGGTTGGGGAGGAGACACTGGATGACTGAAAATAATGCCTTCTTTCTGCAGAATTAGTTCGTTGGTTTATGTTTAGCAAAGAAAATTCTGGCATTACACGCACCAAAATAGTTCATTTTCAAAACAGTTTGGGTTTCTGCATTGAGTAAAATAATGAGTATTAAAAGCAGAAGAGTTTTAGAGATCGGAATTGTTTAGTACAATGTTGAAATTATTAATATCTTAATGTTATTTTTTTTGTTTGGTTGTATAAAGCTTGCCTAGTAGTATATTATGTATATTTTAGGATATTTTCTGTTCTATAGATGCCAAATAGAATACTTGAAATTAGTTCTACAGCAATATTTCTGTGATTGTTTGGAAATGTCATAGGAGTTTCTCTGCTTGTCTGACCTGGGGCCACTGAGTATTTCTACATCTCTGTAAGGACGAGTTGGCTCTAGGTTATTCCTTTGAGCAAGTTTGACTGAAGTTGTCAACAACTGATTCAGCTATAAATCCCCCCTTTTTTTGCTTCATGCTGAAGAGCTTTTTGTTGAATTAAAAAGACATTTCTGGATAATTTATAAACTCTGTTTTATAATCTAAAAAGAGAATCTTCCATGTCTGTTTTACAGTTCCAATCCCTAAAATATTAATGTGGAATTAGTTGTAGGCTATGAATCATAGTGGGTCTCTCACTACACAGTGGGGTAACTGTATGATGGAAACATTTGGGTAAATAACATTTTAGTAAAGTTTTATCCACTTTATAGCTTTGGCCTCAGAACCATTTTATATGAGGTATGAAAAAAAATGGTTAATACACGGTAACTCAAAATACGTATTGATTAATGTGATTTTAAAAATTTTTTTTTTAAGAATACTAGTCTTTGACAGTGCAGGTCTGCTGCGGGGCCAGGCTTTGTGCCCGCGGGTCTGAGGTCTGCACCGCGTGCAGGAGGGAAGAAAGGCTCGGAAAGAGGGGATGAAGAAGTTCTGCTAGGAATGGCTCCCACTGCCCCAGGGTAAGAGCTGCCTCTGGTTAATGGGCCTTCTGTTGGTTTTAATGGTGGAGTAAGAATACTAGTCTTTGACAGTGCAGGTCTGCTGCGGGGCCAGGCTTTGTGCCCGCGGGTCTGAGGTCTGCACCGCGTGCAGGAGGGAAGAAAGGCTCGGAAAGAGGGGATGAAGAAGTTCTGCTAGGAATGGCTCCCACTGCCCCAGGGTAAGAGCTGCCTCTGGTTAATGGGCCTTCTGTTGGTTTTAATGGTGGAGTGTAAATTCGGCTCTGGGTTTGTATGGATTTGTGTGTCACTTACAGTAGCGTTCTGTGAACTGATGCTAACGTCATGGCTTTCGCACGTGTCAGTATTTCAGTGCTGTAGGTGCTGGGCCTCTTTGGAAAGGAGAGTAACCAGTAGCTGTGTAACTCCAAGCTTGGTCTGATAGACTCCGTTAATTTACTCTTGTTGATCTAAGCAAGATGGTCTTGTATTACTAGTCTTCTCTCAAGCAAAAGCTTGATGTTATGTGCCTTTCAGGAGTACTGTAGTCTACTTTATACTTAAGATTTGATAGGAAAAAATATTTTACAAATGCATTTAAATTTGGAGGAGATGCATCATATTTTATCCAAAACAGTGAGTTGAACGAGATTGGGGAAGGAGGAACTCCTTTAAAACAGTCAAGAATCGCACAAACTAAAGGAAGTAGCATTGTTCCTGTCACTTTTTATTTTTGGCTTAAGCTGTATATGAATAGAGTTTGAAGTGTTTCAGAATTAACCACAAGATAGCCTGGAACAGTTTGTTACTAATGAAGGAACTTCTGTTAATATATATGCCAGTAAACATGAACAGCCAACCCACATGAATAGGTGTGCGCTGTGGGAATTGTGGTTTCTTCATATTAAATGGTACTTCAGCGAATGTGATGCTAATATCCTTGTTTATTCTTTAGCCTGGTGTCTGAAGGGGATGAGGTTTGTAGGATTGCAGTCAGTGCCTCAACAGCGTTGTGAAGCAGTGGAGGACATGGGTAGGGCTAGAGAGGGACCGAGACAGACCCGTGAATGTCCTTAACTACAGGAAAGGCTTTGGCTGGAACATGTGTCCTATTACATAAAAAGCACATAACCACAGGAACCCAGGCTGTGTAAACTACCTTCTTTCACGGAGTGTTTATTAGTAGAATGTAAATGAACTTTGGATTTAATTATTTGGTGAAGAAGTTAATGGTGTTATTACAGGTTGAAGGAAGAAACCAGGTTTTAATGCCAAACTGATTTTTTACATCCTAAATGATGTGGAGGTTTTACATTATTCTGTTAGCAAGATCTGTTCTGCGAAACTTTTTTGGTTGTTTTAGGTTTTGGTTGTGGTTTTTTGGCTTTATGGTAGAAATAGGAACTACACCCAACCTTATGATTGTAGGACAATTTGGTTTGGGTGAGACCTCAGGAGGTCTCTAGTACAACCTCCTCCTCAAAGCAGGGACAGTGGCGAGGTCAGACTGGGTTGTTCAGGTCTTCGTCCACTCTGGTGTTGAAAACCTCCAAGGATGGAGGCTGCACAACCTCTCTGGCAGCCTGTTCCAGTGCTTTACCTCCTCGTGATACATCCTTGTATCCTCAACATGAAAAAGTATCTCCTACATGCAGTCTGAAGCTCTCCTGTTTGAATGTATGCCTGCTGTCTCTTGTCCTCCTGTCATACACCACTGTGAAGAGCCTTCTTGATTACCTTGCCGGGAGGCTGCTGGTAGGTCACCCTGAAGCTGTCATTTCTCCAGGCTCCCCCAGCCTCTCCTCACAGAGCAGGTGCTCTTGACCATCTTGGTGCACCTCTGCTGAACAAACAGCTTCAGTTTGCTGATGCCTTTCTGTAATGAGGAGGTCCAAAATTCGATGCAGTAATCTAGACTGTACCCCGAAAGAACTTGATGGATACCAGCTATAATTCTTTAATTCTGTTCTGGACACTTGTGATTTTCTAAGAAACCAGTATTTGATTAAAACTTCATTCCCATGGTATAGGTTGTGAATAAGGCATTTCCATTTTATGGAAAGGGGAAAAGGGCATTGTGTTCCACACTGTCGGAGGGCACACATAGCAGCCCAGCAAGGTCTCAGTCTGCAGTATTGTCCTCTGATAATTTCAGAATTTCATATTATGCATTAAATTCAATAAATAATAAATAAGTTGAAATCTGTCTTCAACATTAAAAAGCCGATGAAGAGAAAATGTTTTGAGGTTATATGTCTTACATGGCAGAGTAATAAAGTTTCTGAAAGCTGTTTTACTCAGTTTTCGTAGCTGTTGTATTAAATTGTTTCAGCTTTCTACACTGTATGGCTTGCTACTTAGATGAAAGCTGGATCCTGGAAAACTTGTATTTGCTTTCATATTTAGAACAATGTGGATTGTTGCGTCTATTATTGTGTAAGTCTTTGCATCAAAGTAAAATATGTTCAAATAGGCCTGGTGAGGGTTTTCAGCCTCCGTTGGTGAATTTAGATGCTATGCATGTGAACGTCTCTTTTATTTTAACCAGTTTTGTTATGGCTTAAAAATTGAGATATATAATATTTTTGTGTAAAGCTTCCCTTAAATGCTTTTTTCCAAAATAGTGTGCTTATATGGCAATGCTTGTTGGACAGCTTCCTCACTAGACTCTTTAAATTGCAGTTGACGTTGGAATTTAAGGGTATGCTGCTTTTACCCAGGGTGTTTTAATCATATTACTTAGTGATATCACCACGTTCTTTTTTTATTAGAGAATGTGTTTATTAATTTAGTTTGTGTATCAGATCCAGAAGAAACAAATAATGTGACGTGTCACTCTACATACTGTTTTCTTGTGGCAGGATTGGTTTATAGCAGCATTTCACATATAACTATTCTGCAACTCTGCTACTGTAATATGGTTACATTAGGTCTGCATAGCTTTCTTTTGTGTGAAAGGCTATACGGCAAATGCTGCTTTATGTGTAGTACAGAATTGAGTAGTGAAAAAAGTGAAGTTGCTGCTTTCCTGTCACACCAATGACCCCCCAGTAGAAAAACAAACAAACACACACCTCCATGCTTCCCAAAATCTTTGATTAAAAAAAAAAACTTGCTTGCTATGTGAGCATCTGTCTTCGGAGTTTCTGCATCTGATTGGACTGTTGGGACCATTTGCCCCAAACATTTAATCCTATAGGAGCCAGAGTTACTTACATCAGTGCAGAAATACCTGCACCAGCATTGGAGATGAGCGGGGTATGCATAGGTCTGTCTGTCTGTGTGTGTGTGTATATACACACACACATATGTATAAGTATACGTGTATGCATACAAATACATGTATGTATATATCACCAATACATGTATTTAACTATTGGACTACTCCTGCTTCCATTTCAAACTTTCAAGGTTTGGCTTAGATGTTCACATGGTATCTGTAAGAAATGTACAATTACTGAGTCAGCTGTCTGCTGTCTTATTTTTAATAGGTAGCAAAGTTCCAAATTAATTTAGATAGATAGTTTTGAAGGTACTACATTTTATTTTGGAGATTTGTGGACAATCATCTATCCTCAAATACTTTAGTGGGAAAGAAAGGAACAGTCTCAAGTGAGTTCCAAGCCTGAATTAAGATGATGTGATACAACAATGTGATCTTTTACCTTTCTAATTTTATTTTGCTGTGATCAGAGATTTTTTTAATTTAATTTTCAATTTTGAAGGCAGGGACTGTAATTTTTCTGAAATTGCAAAAGTAAGGAAATAGAATTAAATTTCACTTTTCAGGAATGTCCTCTTTTCTAAGGATTTCCTTGTCTTCAAAACTTTATCATGCTTTTTTACCTTAATTTCAAGTTACTTGAATGTGGTTTTTGTGAGTTAATAAAATCCTGATGGTGTCTCATGATATGCCTCAAAAGGATTTGTGAATCAGCAGATTACTTCAATCTGTATTACTCATGGAAATCTGTGATGATCCTGTGATGTGATAGTATATTCATCCTTTTATCTGTTCTTTTAATGACTGAAAATATCTGTAGTGATTCTGTGGCATTTTCCATATTAGCTTACCATTGATTTATTAGATCTGTTCTTAAAAGGATGTTCATTAACAACAGAATCTTTCCTGCCAATATTACTATTGGATAGTACAAATTATCTTTGGTAGTTCATTAAGACAGAAAAAAAAAATTGACTCAGTTCCAAAGAAACTTGCAGTTCTTTTTTAACCTCATCATTAGTGAGCTAGGTAGAGGGAAGGACACTGCGTGAGAGCGTCTGTTGGTCTGCTGACCATTTAACTGTTAGTTTCAAACTTTTCTTGTCTGCAAGCTTTTGCAAGGAAAAGTGAAAATATGATATAATCTGATGTTATGCCAGCTGTCCCCTTAGCTGTCTCTATAAGCACAGGCTCTTGTGTTGACTGATTGTAGTCACAGACGTAGCTGCTCAAGACAGTTACTGAATTGTATTCTGAGTAAATAACGAAACACTTGTCAGTTCTCAGGCTGATAGTCTAAGGAGGATATGAGATTTGAGAGAATCACTTTTGCTTTGTGATTCTTGTGGAATAGTCCATAGGTTAAGATGCTAATTAAACTGTATGAGAGGGTGAAATTTTGACCTTATGAAAGTCTCCCAGACACTGATTACAGTGAAACAAGGATTTTACCACTACTCTGAGGAGGCACCCAACTTGTTTAAGCCATGGATGATGTTCAGTATGTTGAAAAGACGGGTTTTTATGTGCGTCCAGCTTGTAGTGGGTGCTCTTCTTGTGTAATGCAATTAGTTGGTATTCTTCCAAATTATGTCTGTATTACACTGCATTTTTATTCCAATAATATTCTTTGCAGAACTTTGACACTGATTTTCTTGGACTATTCATTGATACTCTTTCCAACCAATTCTAAAAGCTAATATCTAAAAAATACTCAGAAGGCAGTGCTGAAACTATTTCAAAGCTATTTATGTATTTCAGAAATAAGTTATGAAATAAAGCAACCTATGCCTGGTTTGCCTGGTTAGATACAAACACTTTCTCCTGTTGGGAGTGAACAACTTGCTGGCTGAACAGCAGTTCTTCACCGCATGAGTTCTTCTGTCACCTGCAGAAGTGGGTGCTCTCCCGTAACTATCACTACCATTTGCGGATTCAACATAAATATTTTCATGCTTGTCTAGTCTGGTGGGTAAGCATAAAGGAGTTAGCCTACATGGAAAATAAATACTGTAGAAATGGCTCGTAATAATTTATAGGACAGTCTGTCCAATGAAAACATTAATTTTTCTTGCAACTTATAAATTTGTTGTTAATATGATGTAGACTCAATCAGTAGTTGATTCACATGTTTCAAGATTCATCTGTCTGGGCATTTAAATTACTCTAGAGGCAATCTGTAAACCTGCTTGACTGCAAATGAAAGGTCATCAGCATCAGTCATGTCCAAAAGTTAATTATTAGAACTTGGCTTTGACTCAAATACAAAATGAACTGAAAAGAAAAAAAAATAATAATAGGTTAAGTCATGTTAATTATGAGTTCTGCAAAAGGATCCATGCAAGCAAAAGTGCCTGCC
This sequence comes from Fulmarus glacialis, assembly GCF_000690835.1. Lineage (NCBI taxonomy): Eukaryota > Metazoa > Chordata > Aves > Procellariiformes > Procellariidae > Fulmarus > Fulmarus glacialis. Next base: position 86,788 of record NW_009209755.1, read on the forward strand.
TGTGTCAATTATACTATAGGATTGGAGACTGGATTGTAATTGTGTGGTTTTCCTGTGTTTAAATCAGTTAAATTTCATCATACTATAGGTCAGGTTAGTGCAAACAGATGATAGGCAATGTTAAATTTGCAGACTTGCTTAATCAATACCTGAGAAATGTTTTAGGCTGCATTCTGATGGCGAGCAGCAAGGTCTTATCAAAGGATATCGGTGTCTGTCTGTCTGCATCCCTGCCCACCCAGTAGGATCATAAACAACATCCAGTTTGTAAGGTTTTCTGGTTCTACCCCCCCACCCCTGAGCCCAGGGCCAACTTAGAAGTCACATTAGATGCTGAAGCAGCATGCTTTCAGATGTGGCTAATATTAGCCAGGTGTATTAACATTGTTTACATCTTGAAGGTCTTGAGTCTTCCTAAACGGCTATAGCACATTGGCCTTAAGACGGCGGGTGACTATCATTTCTTTTGTTTGTAAATGTTGTGTACGCATGCTGTGAAATGGTAGAATTTGTGTGGCGGTATCTAGTTGCAAAGAACCGGTGTTTGAACTGTGATTCTGTTATGAAAAGTCTTAACTATTACAAACCAACAGCAAGCCTTGGAAGACGGTGTTCTATAACTTCGAGATTCAGAATTACATTTAGCAGTCTATAGTGTAATTTAATAATGATGGTAGTGGTAGATGCTAATGAATGTAATTTTTTTGTGGATTTTTCATGTTTTCATACTTGCTTTGGTTTGGTGGTTCTGTTGATTAGTAATTATACAAAACCAGAATAATACAAAATTGTTAAAATTAAAAGATGATTGCTAGGAAAAATGCCGTAATTTATCACACAGAAAATCCGTAACACTACTAGAAAAGTTAGCTTGGCGTTTCAAATGTGTGGTGGTGTACTAATACAAGTTACGTGGCGTTCTGAATTCACATGGTGAAGCATCATAAGCCTTTCCCAGTTTTGTTGGGGGTATTAAGTCTTTCTCTAGTGGAAAAAGGGGCATGAAAAGTGGAGCAGCGTGTCGTGTCCTTTTATTAAGGTTCATTTATTGGGTCTGTTATACATGCTAGATTTCTGGACAATAGAAACGCATTCAGCAGTTGCCATTTGGAGGAAATACAGGTGATTAACTACTGGAAGGCTTGGTTAGCTGATGTGCCTGGAGAACAACTGTGCCAGGTCTTTTCTTAGTCTGTGCTTGGAAGGGAAGGGGATCTTTCAATGCAACAAGTTTACTAGATCACTCTCACTGGAGATGTTGTTGTTATCATTGTTGTATAAACAGATATTACTGTTAAGCAAATGTTTAAAGGACATGAAAACAACAAAAAAAAATCATGATCTAAATCTGAAAATCTAATGTGACAATTTCGTTCTAATCAAAACAAGGTACTGCTAATATTCTTGCAATACATCTATTTAAATACTGGGAAAGCTTCAAAGGGATTGTAAGAATTAAATTATATTTGCAGAGAAAGATGGAGGGAGCAGCAGAGAATGACAGAACAGAATAATTTAGGTTGGAAGGAACCTCTGGACCCCATCAGATCCAGCCCCTCCTGGGAGCCAGGCCAGCTTCAAAGTTGGAACCAACTTAAAAAGTTCGATTTGGTTGCTAAAGGCTTTATCCGGCCACGTTTTGGATGTTTCCAAGGATGGAGATTCCACAGCCTTGCTAGGCAACCTTTCCAATGTTTGACTGCTCTCATTGTGGACAAAAATCTCCCTGCTATCTAATTCCTTGTTGCGAGGCATTAGCCATCTGTTGTATAGGTTGTTTTGAATAGTATTGCTTATTCTTAATGAGTCCTATTAGGCAAAACACTTAAACTCTCACTTTTCAAATTCAAATAAACCACTGTGTTCTGCAAAACTAATTGTTAGTGGTAGTGGTTTCATTTCTCGCTTCCCAGTCAGGTCCTAGAGATTGAAGCTGCAGATTTGCAGAAGTTTTGGTTTTGTATGTCTTCTCCTTGTCTGTGAAATTACCATCTGCATTTTATGTAGTAACGGAACTATCCTTCTGTTTCTCTGCTTTTCCTATTCAAAGTGCAAAACTTGTCCCAAAATGCAATTGCTTACATATTTAAGAAGTGTTTACTTTCCAGTTGAAACTTTTATTATTAGCAAGTAATATTTAGTCTATTAGTAATGGACTTGCTCTTTAATTACAGCAAGAGGACTAATTCATCTTCTGAAGGCCTGGTGAATTTATTTCATGGGAAATAATTAAACATTCGTAAAAGCACTAGTATGGTATAATAGGTAACGTCATTTCCTAAATAACCCTAGAGCACTTTTGGAATATAGGCCTTTTTCTTAGTCTTAATTGTAGAATGAGTCATTAATGACTAAAATTGTAGAGTGAGTTATTAATGACTAAAAGCCTGCAGATGAGAGCATGCTGACAGTCTGTCTGCCTCTAGAGAATAAAGCAGACAATGTACTTTCATTTTTAAAGCTAACTATGTATTTGCATTTTGCTAGTAGTCGTAGCCTAAGTATCAAAGGTTAAACAGACTGCTTCCATCCTGATTTAAAAGAAAAGACTTTTAGCTTAAAACTGTTTGAACTGTGTGACAAAACTGGAGTTTAATGTTACTGTAATAATTTATTTATTATTTTCTTTGACACCTGCAAGTTCCTATTCCTTTCTTTAGATGTATACTCAAAATTAGAATATAAACTCACGGAAAACTGCTTCTTCAGAAAACAATACTCCTCCGTCCTTTTGTGAAAAAAAGATCATGTTTGCTTTGTAGATGTTGGCACTGCAGGCTTACTGGAAATACTTTCTCCTGATCTTTGGTTTCATGGGAAAACTGAAGAGTTGGAAACTGCAAAGGTACTTCACTAATCCACCTCTGTAGCAGAGGTCAGTTCTCAGCACTCTGGGAAATGAATGCTGTCGCTGGTGCTGTGGGGTGGTTGATGGCCTCATATGTTGTTCACAGTTTTTAATGGCTGTAGGGCTAGAATTTTTGTAATAGGCGAGGCTGGAAAAAGTCCTTTTGGTGTAACATAAGTTGTCACAGCTTTCAGCTTATCATTGAAAATGTTCGTTTTGTCGGTCCCTTATATATGACTTCCTGTAGCAAGGCATATTGGAAAAGGGGTGAAAAGTTCATAACGCAGAAAACATCCTCTGCCGTTCATGGTCCAAGTGGGACTTAGCGAGAGCCATTTGTGGTTTTGGTTGTGGGGTTTTGTTGTGGTGGTGGTGGTGGTGGTGGTGGTTTTGGGGCGGTTTTTTTGTTTGGTTTTTTTTTAGTGGTGGTTTTTGTTTGGTTTTGTTTTTTTTTTTTAAATCAAGGCTTGTCCTGAGCTATTTACATTTGAATGTTATGGGTGCATGAGCTGTTTGATTCTTAGCTGTCCTTTATGCTACAGAAAGGCTGTTACTTCTTTGGAATCTCATTACTTTGAAACCCCAAAATATTTTTTTATGCCTTATTCTGTTTCTGGGAGGACATTGTCCTATGCTAGACAATTGGGTCAAATCTCTAAGACCTGAAATCGGGAGGAAAAACCCCAAATCTTTTTTAAAACAAAAAAATGCATGAATTGTTCATTTTTGGCTCTTTGATGTATAATTCATTTAATGGCCTTATTATTTTTTTCCCCTGAATATTCTCACAGTGTGTTAACATTTTGCTGCATTTGATGGGAATTCTAGTTTTGGATGTTGTTTACCTAAATATTGTTAACTAAACCCATAAAAATTCAGAATTTGTGATTTTTATAGATGGCTTCTTTGGACAGGGCTGCAGAATAAAGGGCTTAGTAGGTATGAGACTCTCTAAAAATTGTCATGTGTTTTCTAATTCGAATGATCTACTTTGGGGAGGAGGGAAGACTACAAGTTTGTCTTAAAATAAGCTTTCTTCACTCCATATTTTTGCATTGTATGAGTACCATTACACAGATAAAATAATTGTCTTTAGTAGACAGCCATGTTTCACAGAGGGTAGCAAAACATTTAGATACTACTCTGAGGGGAAAGTTGTTACAAAATCCTAATTTTAATTCAATTTAGATTAAATTATGTTATTTTATATAGGCCGTGCAACTGAACAACTAAGGTTATATATGATCCTCTGCATGGAGGTGTAAAGAAAAATCATTGAAGAAATACCATACTAGAGGAAAAAAAACGCATGCAACAAATGGCTTCCAAAAAATCTCTCTCTGTGATCTCATTAAATATTACAAATTGTGTAAAATGTTGTCCAGCAACATTTTAAATTATTTTACTGGTTCTGTTCTGTGAAATTTACAGAAATACAAATCAGTAATTTATGTGTGTAGTTTCTATGTTATGTTTAAGTAATCTGGTGACAGTCAGGTGTAAATAATCATAAATTCAAGTGCGTCTCCCTAACTAAGGATTGCAACTAGTTTGCTTTTAAAACTTTAACCTGTTTAATAATTAAATGGTACGGTGTGCCATTGGCAAAGTCAACAAGAATGCAGGAAGGAGCTGAAAACGTTCCTGGCTTCAAAAGTACCTAGTAAATATGTTTCATTTCTGGAGTAGCAGCAGCAAAGCATCAGTATAAACAGTTCTGCCTTTTAGAGATAATAGGTGTATTTTACTGAGTTTAGCAATGTTAATTTCTTTTTTCTTTTTTTCTTTTTTTTTCCTTTCAGCCATAATCAGCAGACCACGTCATTTAGACATCCTGTGACAGGACAGGTTTCTCCAGAAAATATTGAATTTATTTTGCGAGAAGAGTAAGTAGTTTTATACCCGTGTCAAGAGATCTAAAACAGTAACGCATTTACCTACAGTAGTTTAGTAGTTTGACAGTTCTTCAGGTATTGTAGCAAAAATGTCATAGAGATGGTTTATGCTTAAAAATTTACTTCTCATTGTGATAGGATGTTTTTGATTCTACCACTGTTCCACGTTAGGGCTTGAGAGAAAATCTTTACCAAATCTTTAAAAAAACAAACAGAACCCCCCCAAAACAAACAAACAAAAAGGCTATGTAAATAGGATACTTAAATAATAATGCTTTAGCCTTATATAAATATCAAATATACAGAACATAAATGTAAAATGTCTTTAGAGCAAACTGAAAGGTTTGTACTGAAATTGAAATACACAAAATATTACTAGTTTCTATTGTAATGCCTTGGTTTTCTTATGTTTTAGATTTCCTAGTCCCCTGTCTTGGCCTGGTATTTATTAAAAAATTTTTGATGAGGCATTCTTCAATTTATTCTAGAGAAATAGAATCATATATGTTAGTTTCCAGCATATTTTGTCTTGATTGTCTGACTTAAAAAAGGAAAGAAGAAATGCATGTGTTCAGACTGGTGTATCTGGGCATGTCTTTAGTGTTGGTTTGGATCACTCCCTGTTTCACTGTAGGGTTTAACTACTCCTGACGTCCTTGCTGGATGCTAGATTTCTCCTGGAATCCCTTCTGTAATGGGATGACTGGATATCTTCCCTAGACAGAGTTTAGGAGAAAGTTCTACGCACTTCTAGAAGCACTCCAAAGGGCAAGAGGAACAGGACAACACCAGATAGCTTTTCCTTTTCCAGCCTAGTCTTCCAACACTGTTTAAGCAGCCTCCAGAAGCTGGGCATCATGCTGTGATGGCCTGCGTGTGGTGGTTTGTGTGGCTGCCCGCGTGATTCTGAACACTTTATGCTTCAAATTATGTGACATTTAATTTGCTTTACATTTAATTTAAAGCAGTATAGCATTAAGAAAAATGAGGCCCGGAGAAGGGCCGTGCGAGGCTGAGGCTTTTCTGGTAATGTCTTCTATTGGGGACTTGGAGAGGAAAGGAGAAGTAGAGCATGACTGTACAGCCCTCTGCTCAGAGCTTCTGGTACAGCCCTGAGAAGTGCTTCTCATACGGCTTAAAAACCAAACCAAACAAACAAAAACAACAACAGCAACAAAACCCCAACAAAAAAAAGAACTAAACAGCTTCCCTTCCCCAAGCCCAAAGCAAATCCAAGGGCCAATCCTATGTTAAGGCCCGTGCTGAGAACCGGGATGAAATAGAAGGTTGAACGTATTTTGCAGTGTGTGGAAGAGGCCCGTGATTAGGTACAAAGACTGTGGGATAGCTGCTGAGCTGAGGTCACCCCAGGTGTTAGTGGAATGCGGGTGGCTTGCTGCTCGGGAGGGCTTTGGCTCGATACAAGTGTGCAAACAAGCTGCTCCAGGTCATGCGGTGAGGAGAACAGGTGCCTTGCAATGGAGCAAATCTCAAAGACAGTATAGACAGCAGCCGCTGTGCATCTGTGTTGCAACTTCCATCCGTTAATTGATTTTTATTTAATCTGTTGTAAAGGTTCCATCAAATTTAATATAAAGAAAATTTGTATGTGTGTAAGGGAAAATAGGTGTTTGGATAGAACTCCTTGGAGTGCCTCCCTGGGTTAGTCACACTTCCATGGGCTGTTTCTGGTCTTGTAATCACGGTAGCAGATAAAATATTAAAAGCAGAATTGAAAGAACAACTTGCTGGTGGCACATGGTTTTTAGTGATCTTTTGCGTATGTTAGAAACTTTTTTGGAAGAGAAATGAAGGTGTTTATTTGGAGGACAATCAGATGAACAGGCATAACTTGGTATCTCTAGACTTCAATTACTCACACTGAGATGGTATCAAAAGCAGGAAAAAGATCTTACAATGTAGTAGATTTAATAGAGACAGGTGGGTTTTATTCTAAAAGAGGGAATGGCTGGAGGGATATAGAGAGGAGTATGTTTTTGTAGTGACTACTCAGGAAACAGTCTTTGCGAGAACATTTTTCTAAGGTTTATTATTGACCTGAAGTACACACAGAGTGTTTTTAAAATTAGATGGTTTTAATATATCAGTTCAAATTACTTTGAAGATGTCATTTTCAAGTGTGTGGGATGCTCTGGGTTCCTTAGTTTTGTACCACTTCTATGCGACAGTGTAGGTTTTACACAGATGCTGTTCATCAGGGTCATGTCTGAGTTCCTGTCAAACAACGCTGTTGACATACATGGATGTCTCTGCTGAAATCAAGGAGCTGTTAGCACCTCCCTGTCTTTAGGCCTAGGAATTGTAATGGGGCCATGCCGTGTTTTCACTTCTTTTCCCGCAGGCATCGGGGATTTGTATGGAATCGGTGTTGTTGATCATGTATTAGTTTGCAGTCAGTGTTGTAGATCATATCTCGTGATGAAATGACTTTCACAAACAGGACACAGTCGGAAAGGTAGTCTCTGGATTTACATGGTCTGTGGAAACTTTCCATCGTGGCATCCTTTTGACCAAGAGCACTTTTTTCTATAGCTGAAGAATCCTGTCTGAAGTAGTAGGACTCTTAAGGGTTTCATAAACGGCAATTTGTTCTTCAGTGCTGTTGTGACGTGATTTATTACTTACGGGTTGATTTTAATTTAAGATTAGGGCCAAAGCCAGGAGTTGTCACCAGATGGGAGCTAGTGGGGAGACATAAGCACAAACTGGTTGAGGCTGCAACAAACATATCTATTAAAAGGACACATTTAACATTAGAAAAGTAATTTACAGTAATGTAGAAGTGGTGAGTGTACAGACTGCTCTGGCCGTTTCTCATCCAGGAAGCAACGTTCTGTCAAGAAGATTTGAAAAGAAGTTCTGGAAAATGATGTCAATAAATGATGTAATCCTAGTTTGATTGTGAGTCAGTTATGAACCAGACGCCCTTGCCTCGCTTGATCAAATGAGAACTGGGTACTTTCAGTAGAAGGCTGAGACTGTATTGCACTGCTCTTTTCCGAAGGCATTTCTCCTTTTAAACAATATCACATCAATCTTGCTTTTCAAGCCAAAAATCTGATTTCCTCAACTCCATTGTAACTGGAGGATAAAAATGGAGTATTGCCTGGAACCTGTAACTTTTAAATTACATTATCTTTTGATCCTTATGCTATTCTTTCTTCCTAAAGGTTTTCTTATTTAGATTTTTTTTTTTAGAAGCAATGATAATAATTCTTTATTTCCTTAACCCATTCTCAGCTGAGACCACTGTCAAATCCCCACCTCTCATTCTGTTTTCCAAGCTTAGAAGCTTTGGTCACTTAGTGTTCTGTACCTTTCACTAGCCCTGCTTGAGTGCTAGCTTTTCGGTATGAGGCTTTTAGATTTGTCTTTTATCTCATGGAGTGATTGATTATAGGTGAACGCAGTATTCAATGTATGAGCCCATTGTTTTTTATAATAATTTAATTATACTTTTTCTTACCTATTCCTTTCCTAATAATTCTTAACATACTTTGACTGCTGCTAGTCATTCTACTAAGGTTAAAAAATATCCTTTTCTCAGATTGCTAGTGTTGTTTTGAACGATAAAAACGATTTAATTTCTCCCTTCTTTGACTTAGTTTTCTGTTGTTGACACTGAATTCAGTTTGGCATCTTATCACGTGGTTATTCATATCTGAAGATTATTTTCCTATCTGTCCCAGTCAGCATTTCAGTTTTTGTCCAGATTAATTTTTGTCCTCTATTGACTTGGTCACCTCATGGTTTTCAGGATCACCTCTAAATAATTTGAACACCTTGGCTGTATGGGAATTCCCTCTGGTAGCCTCCCTCCATTTAACAGCTGTATCTTGTGTGCTTTACTTTCATGTTTTTAATGAACCTTTAATCCACAAGGGGACCTTTCCTAAACAACCAATGGAAAAAGGGTAAGGCTGCTGGACAAGTGTTAGGTCTAGTTTAACTACATCGTTATACGTGTATTTCTCTGAAAAATCTATGATAGAATTACTTAGGATAGACGTACGTAATGTTTAGATTTCTTCTCTTTTATCTTTCTTTAAATAACAGTTCAAATAACTGACAGCCGTGTATCTAATTGCATCTGTTGCTAAACACTAGTAGTTGTGTATTAGAAGGTTTACAATATATTTGTGATAGTATTATGTTTGCAAATGAGAATATAGTACTTTAAAGTTAAAAAAGGTAAGACTTCAACATAAATGTGGAAATATAGAAAATACATATGTATATATTGGGAGCTTAAGCCAATGAGTGTTACCCTCTTTTTTGCCTGTTTTTAGTGCAACTGATAAAGCCTGTGTATCACCTCTGGGGGAGAGAGCCATCTTGTTTTGTCTATTGCATTTGGTTACTATAGCAGCAAAAATATCAGGTGGAGAGAAAGGAGGAAACCCAAACAGCCCCAAAATAAACATCTGCCATGTTTACATGTATAGAACTACTAGGACAGTTAATTTTTTATCTAGCTGAATAGGAGATTTATTAGTATTAAAACTGGATTGACATGATGTTATTGTGTCATATTTGGTTTCAACAAAATAAACTTTTTAAGTTGCTGGTATGAATGTGGATCTTCTAAGTCGACTAATCTTTATGATCCTTTAGAGAAAAGGAATGCGTTCTCTTGTGAGTATTGCATTTTGAGTATGGGCTACTGGTGTAATTAATTTTTTTTGTGTTGTTCAGTGGTTTCATTTTTTAAATAAACCAGATATTGGCCATGTAATTCTTTTAGCTGGTAAATGTGATTTCTGTAGACATACTAGCACTGTTTAAGTAGAGCACGGAGTTGCTTGACAGGAGATACTATATAGAGTGGGGTTTTTTTAAGTGTTTAAAAAAGATTTACAAGGCACTGGAGCTCTGAATGTACATACTGCAATTTTGCATGTGTATGCACACACCTGGGGGAGGCAGTAAGAAAACTATCCTGAAAATAGACAAAAACCAGCACTATGAAGACAGAATGGGATGTCTTGAATAACAGATACTATCAAACATCTTTGGTAATAGTGATTCTGAAATAACGTTTCTGAATGCACAGAGTTAATGCTCTAGTCACTTATTTTTAAAGATTAATCTGTAAACGCTGTTAGGACAGTGTGAACTCCATTAGCATGCTGGGATGTTTCAGGTAATTCTGCATATTCTGTATATTTTTATCTGCTTTTAAAAACAGACTGAGAATATTAATTAGCTATTAAGAGACTTGAATACTTGAGTTTCATTATGTTCTGATTTCATGCAAATCTGTTTTATCCTTGAAATACTATATACGAATACTTAAATTAATTTTCAGTATTGTTTGGTGTTTCCTGTTACATCTCACATACAGAAAGTTTGAATCACCAGTGTTTGCTGCCAAAGGCTTTTTTTAGGAGCATAATAATGTATATTCTCTTTTGGTGGATTTACTGTCTCTTTTGCTGGCTATGTGAGTTCTTCCACATGGCAACAACCTCACATTTTTTAAAAACATTTTTCTCATTGTGAATTTGTTCTTTTCCCAGATGAAGTTCATCATTAATCTTGGTACTACTAGAAAAGGAAAGCTTGATTTATTGACAGTGATCATTTTCAGTAGCAAGTGTAAGAGAAATTGCTAAATGGCCAAATTATAAATGCTTAGAAAATATGCATTTATTGTTCTGTATTGCATTATGATTTTCTGGTAGTGATGGTCTTGTTAAAAAGCTTATCTTCCTCTGTAGTTCTTCTAAAGATTTTTTTCTTTTTTTAAACTGCAGTATGTTTAACCTACTATAAAACAGTATCTTGTGCAATAGTGAAAATCTGTTCAATCTGAGTTTGTCTGCCCTGATTGGTAGATTAAAGCCATTCCTCTGGGGTTGTTTTTCTTTTCATATTGATGTTTTTGTTGGAAAAATTAATTCTAATATGTTGAAACTTAAATTTTATTTTTTATTTTTGTCTTTCCTGAGTAAGTTAGCTCTCTGTGAAATAGCTAGTCTATAAAATGAATAAATGTAATCTAATCAGATTATCTGTAGTCTGGAAAGCCTACAGATTTTCTGAATATGTATGTTACATGCTATATCCTCTTCCTTCCACCTCCTCCTTTCTCCCCTCCTTGCCCCAGTGAGTATCTGGAAAATAACATGTATAAAATGTTTATACTGTCCTACAGTATAAAACTCAGTAATTTGTGGTGTGAACGTTGTGAAGAATCTAAATCTCAAGGAAAGAAGAGAAAGTTGGTGTCTTCTAAGGCCAAACATTTTCCTTGGATGTGTTTTGTTTTCATATTTTTGCAACTCATTTCTAGTAGCTCTCTTAATGGTATAAAATCTAATACTTTAGATTCATTTTGAGGAGGCAGTGTAGAAGACTGTCACATCTCTGTTAGTGTTCCTCCCTCCTTAAAACAGAGTCATAGAATCATAGAACCATTAAGGTTGGAAAAGACCTCTAAGGTCATCAAGTCCAACCATCAACCCAACACCCCCATACCCACTAAACCATGTCCCTAAGCACCGCATCTACACGTCTTTTAAATACTTCCAGGGATGGTGACTCTACCACTTCCCTGGGCAGCCTGTTCCAAGGACTGACCACTCTTTCAGTAAAGAAATTTTTCCTAATGTCCGATCTAAACCTCCCCTGGTGCAACTTGAGGCCATTTCCTCTCGTCCTATCGCTGGTTACTTGGGAGAAGAGACCAACCCCCACCTCGCTACAACCTCCTTTCAGGTAGTTGTAGAGCGCGATGGGGTCTCCCCTACTACTACCTACTCTCTGTTCAGTTGCCTCGAGCAGAGAAATAGAACCTTATTGATAAGTAAACGTGAGGAAAAGACAAGTAAGATGGTTTTGCAAGTAAAATGCAGGCACATTGTAAGTCTGGATTTTCTACCTGTTTTGAAAGTTTGGAAAGGGAACAAGTGAGAACAGGGTCAAAAGCAGATAATCAGACTGGCTGATAGACAGAAATAGCCTATTCAGGTAGCGTTATATACGGGAGGTGTCTTAATCTGCTCTTTGCTGAAACTGGATGTTCCTAAAGCTGATTAAATGCTGAAGGAGGATACCTGGTCCCTAAGAGGTAAGGCAGATTGACTCAAACTGATGTTATGAAGCTCTCATGCTTTAAAGGCTGGCCAGGGATTTTAGGGACTTGCTGTAGTTTGTTCTCATATCTTGGACCTGAACTTAAATATAAAAGCCCGAAAGAAGGGATTTATACCAAATAAGCAAGGCATAAAGGAAATGGGATCAAAGTTGTGTTACTTCCTTGCAAGCTTAATTGAAACTATGTGGTCACAAATGGAAAAATGTGCTTTCCCTGACACCAAATCAACTATAAAAGCTTTTGGACGGGTAATTTGTTCAGGTTGTAACTGAGGAAGAGCAATGGTGGCAAACACCTTTGTCCTCAGTTAAACCCTGTGTTGAGCTGCTACAGTCACAAACTCTTCTTCTCTGTTCTTATGAGTGATAACTGCTCAGAATTACTCTGTTCTCTGTTGCGTTCAGAATTGGATTGAATTTCCGTGGTAGCAACAGTAATGTTTGGCATGGCTTGTGTGCGCCTTTTTTTTTTCTTTTTCATTTAGATTTGGTAACTTATTGAGGTGGGAAAAGGAAAATCATAGGTTGTTAATAGTTTTTGTTTTGCTTTTTCTGATGTGGCTGTATTGCTACTTGTTCCTAAAATACAATTTGCTAAACTATGTTGCTAATGATTTTTTAAAAATACCACCTGTGTGTTTAATTAACAAGTTGGTGTCGAGCTTGGCTGCTGGGGCTTCTCTTCACAACCTGCATATGGGATTCCACAAGATTTTGCACTTCCATTTGTGCTCTCATTTCTTCATCTGGGCAGCTGTACTGAATTCTTACTTGTTGAACAGGTTCTTATGGTAGAATTGATTTTACCTATGCTTTAAATGGGTATCTGAGCTAGTTATCAAGATTTCTTGAATCTTAGTATGACTCAGAAGTTATTTATTTCTAACAATATCTGCCATGAATTGCACCATTTCACTTAAAAGGTATTTTAATAATTCATATTATAGTATGAATCATATTTTGGGCAGATTCAAGGATCTAACGTTAAGTTAGTGAAAGATCTAACTGTAGGCTCGTCTTACTTTGCTTTTAAATAAGCAGCCTGTTATTGCAAAGTGCTGACTCCTATCCTTCATGCCCCAGTACTGGCTCTTCCACATGTTTGCAGCCAAGCCTCTAAATTGGGCACAATTTAGTTTCTCTGCATTAGCTTCATCTTCTCTTGAGTGCTCTTTGTTGTATCTTGATTCTCTGTTGGATTTGCAGGCAATTTGGCAGATTTCTTCCTCCCAATACATTGACAAATACTAGTCATCAGATGTCACTGGCAGCATCTGCTTGAGAAATACCTGAAATCGAGATAATAGGGATGGTGCAAAGGAGGTTGCAGGTGCATGGGAAATGTTTGACTAGCCTGCCGTTCTTTTGCTCACTGTGAATCTTAAATATAAAAAGGCAAAGCTGACTGTTTGAAGCAATGTGCTTTAGATTATCTGTTTTTGTTTGTTTTCTAGACAGAATTCATCTATGTCCAAGCAACAAATAAACCAAAGACCTTCAAGCATGGTCAGTGAAACGTCCACTGCAGTAACTACATCTGCTGTTGATACAAAACCTGGCTCTAAGGTAAAGGAAAAAGGCTATTGTTTCGGCTTGATGATTAGAACTTCACTCGCTTTATATCCAATACCCTTTAAATACCAATTTTAACAGGGCCATGGGTTTAGCCTAGAAGTCTAATAACTTACCTCAAAGGAGAGGTAATATCTTCTATCCAAGCAAAAAACTTTTTACATGTGCATAGAAGCACTGTATACCCACATGACGGTGTTGAATGATAATTCAAAAAATAGTGATTATTGTGACTTGTAAAGTTTGAGAGGCTTCTTAAGACTGGAAGTAAGTATATGTAATACCAGTATTCCAGCAAGTCTTTTGATAGTCCAGTGTATATGGCAAAAAGTGCTGCAGAATACCAGGAATTGTAATTTGCAGTTCTTACTTTTCGATGAAACCTTACTGCTGTTCCTGCTCTTAGTAACAACTTAGATCCTTTTCTGCCATCACTGTAGTGCACAAACAATGCAGACCAAGTTTACACACAGAATGTTTAATAATAGAAAAATCCATTATTTAGCATTGAGAAAGGGCCCGTGTTTATTACTGCACAAAAAATAATAAAGTGCTGTACTTGAAGTGTCACCAACTATTTTAATGCTTCTTTGACCTTACAATAAATTACAGTACAGTGAGAATTGGAGGGGGCTGGATAAAAAGAAGCAAAAAAATACTGGAAGAATTAGCAGAGATAAGATAGATTTCTTAACTTTGCCTGCAGTTTTTAAACTTCTCAGGTTTTTTTTTTTAAATGCAAAAGTGAGAAGCCTGTTAAGTAATTGAGTGAAGAAAGGACTTTGCCAAATAGGTTGCAAAAATATTTTTGTTGAGTTGGAATCACTTAAAATCTTTTTCTAATGTTTTGAATTGCTTGGGTGAATATTGGAGAAGATTAAAACAATTTCATGAAAAGCTAAAGAAAAAAAAAAAGAAGAAAAAAGATTTTTTTAGATCCAAAGTGTGTAGGTTGTTGGACCAACACAAAGATTGTCATGTGCCAAATCTTAAGAATACATTTATCTTTAAAGTGCTAGATGAAGTTAAAACTGAAAACAGTAAACTTAGTAGGTTACCTGAATTACTTGATACATTTCTTTTTGATATTGTAACAGTTGAACTTACCAAACTACTTAGGCATTTGTGTTTATTGTATTTATCTCCCTTACTCTGATTTTTTTTTTGAGCCAGTGTTAAAGGGAGAAGGCTCATTTTTTCACTCTTAGAACTGGCAAACTTAACAGGGACCTGATACCCTGCTTTGAGCTGGGGATTTCTCCAGTGACGCGGTTGGCTTTAACTTATCCAGGATCACACTTCTGCCAAAAAGTGTGCGTCCTCTGTCACCTGCTCTTGCTGCTTCCCTTTGTCATGTATTTGCACTGATTTAATCAGGCTTTGCAAAACAGTGAGATCAAAAATGGTTACTGGATACAACTTACAGGGCCACCCACGTGCTAGAGGCTAGTTCACTGGAGACATCAGAACCACACAGCTACAGGTGAGGGTGATGCTCTTTCCATCACAACTTGGAGAATATCCAGAATCATCTCCCAAAACTTCAGTTGGTCTGGTTTTGGTCTCTGCTTCTGTTTTATTTGCAGGCCAGTATAAGTGTGGCCATGCATGCTGCTGGCAGGCTCCCGGGAGTGGCATTTTTTTAGTGCATGGCAGCTTTAGGCTTTGAGTAGAGCTCTCTTAGAGGGCTTGCCTGTACTTTTCTTCTCCACCAAGTTTGTTTATATAAGATCCATCCTGCTGCGGGCCCTCAATAAATACTTTACTGGAGTTTAGAGAACCAACATCTTTTTTATATATGCTTTGTTTTATCATTGCATGTGTTTCCAGGCTTGAAATCTCTTTCTGTAGAGTCAGGAGGAGATCTGTTAAATTCCTTTACAGCCTAACACAAAATTAATTCAAGTGAACTAGCAATGAGAACAAAGGCTGTAAAGTGTGTCCTCCATTTTGAGGTTGACTTTTGGCACGTTGAGAGTAGATTTTAAGATCCTTTCATCTATTTCTAAATGTTTTCTTCCATGAATTCCATAACTGTTCTTTCAAAGAGTGAGTTCCCAGATGCAGACTTGAGACACAATCATGAAGCCAGAGACACGTTCTGTTTGTCATGGCAAAGGTTTCTAGCTACCCATAGCTAATTATTATCTTTTATGAAATGCTTTCATAATTTTGTCCTGCAAATGCCATCACAGAACTGTGTAGGTATAGTGTTGGAATCCTGGCCAAATTCAAACTGATTTTTGTATAGAGCTATGCACATTGAAGTAGTACCAAATCAGAAAGTGCAGGAACATGTACGTGGCTTTCCACTTGATCCTTCTGCAGAAAGTTGACAGCTAAGAATTGCTACATTTGAGGTGGAGGGGGAAAGTAAGTTGCCAACTGTACAGCAGATTTGTCATTCTCAGTTCAAGATGAAAGAGATGAAGACTTCTGTCTTGCTTATTGCAGTGTTCAAGTCTGAACTTGGATTGAATAAAAGCTCTGAAATAAAAAGTTAATTGTTTGGAAAGAGAATCTCGCATGTTCTGTCCAACAATGTCAGTTGTACAGTGTACAACAAGAGGAGCATGTTGGAAAGAAGAAAAAGAAAAAAGCCGAAATGAGGCTTATACTTATCAAAATGTCATTATGTTTTATTGATGTGCATATGAATATATAAGGCATAAGACACCTGAGATGGGCAGTTTTGCAGAAAGGCACATAGATTCTTGGGGTGGGCCCCACCATTTTGATGCTGGCACTGTCTGAGTAAGTCGTCTGAAGACTTTAGACCAATGTGGTTTACCCTTCCTTTTGAAATTTGAGGGGTATGGAGTTGAGGGAATAGAAAGCAAAAGGGCATGTTGATAAACCACAGTCGTTCTCTGTCCCAAAGATCTGCTTGTTCATAGCCAATTCAATTACACTATTAGCCATATTAAAAGCAATTTCTATTGATTACAAATGAAGGATATGGAGGAATAGAGAGCTGTTTCAGTTTAAGGTACATTTGGAATTTAGTCTGTTAAAGCATCTGATGGTGTGAGTGGAAGCCTGTAAATGTTACTGTGCTACACAGTACTTTGGCCAAGTTGAAAGCGTAAAGGATAGCAGTGCAATAGATTTATTACTATCTATGTTTTGAGAGCGTGTTTTGGATGGAATCTGCGCAAGAGAAGTAATTGAACTGTTGATGACACTGATAGTTGCTGGTATTTTTCCAAGATGAACTGGTGAGGATTACAACAAGTAAATAAAGAATGTGTCTAGCAGTTGAGAGAAACAGGCAATGGTGACCGGTATGTGATGGTGCCAGCTCTGTGGGACTGTGTGGAGCTGGAGTGTAGAACACAGGGATTAGTTCAGGGCCACTGTAGATGAATGCTCAATATTAAGAGCAGGAATTTCTAAGGGTTTCAGTTTTTCCTATCTGAAAAATAAGGATTTTGTCTAATTAGAGATACTGAAAGGATTCATGAGTTCATTTGTTAGTGAAACATTGAGATTTTTTGAATGGAAGAGTTTATGACTTAGAGTTAAACTGGTGGGTTTTTTGAGGGCTGTTTTTGTTTTTGTTTTTAATTCCCTGTAGATTGAAAGTTAAGTGTTCTCTTATGTGTTTGTGTGTATATATATATATATGTGAATATTTTTACCAAGATACAGTCTTCCTTTTTGCTATTTAGAAAATCTGTTCCATTTGAAAGGCTGTTTACATTTTTTTTGACTGTCCAGTTTTAGGAAAAAAAAATTACATTTTATAATTAAGTTAGCAACTTTCCTCCTCAGCTGGAGGCTACTGTAAGGTAGAAGATGACGCAGTGATGAAAAGGGATTTGAAAACTTGGGCTTTTGACATTTTGGTTTTTTTGCAAAAACTTATGAGTCATTCACAAACAAGCCAGCATAACAAATGTACTGAAGTCAAAAGCGACTTCTTTGTCTTCAGGGACACAAGCAGCTGCTCTGACCTGCATTTTTCAACACACGACAGTGATATCAGAATATTTTAAGTTAGGAAAAGACTACTGCAGTACAGACAAATAGTTTTAAGAATTTCTTTTAAACTACCTTTTTATTCTAGCCAGTGAAAGCAAACCTGACATTCAGGATCTGTTATGCTTTGGTTTATTCCTGAGCAGAATAAGATGATTAATACTACAGATGATATGAAAATTTTAATTACTTAAAGCACCATAAAATGATTTTTTCTTTCTACTATGTTATTGTATTGATATAGAATACACAGCCTTAGGAAAACTTTTCCCCCTCTCATGTGATAGAAGTTGTTTAGTCTTTTGACCAAGTCCAAGGATGACCTTTTTATATTGTGGTCTGCGTTTTTTTTAAAATTAAATAAGGTCAGAGAATCAAAGTGCTTGATCACTGACAGGGGATCTGATGAAACAATCAAATTTAAATTTAAACCCTGCTGTCAGGCTAGATCAGGTATACTTTAACTGTTCCTCCATTCATCCACCCTTCTTAGGATAAATATGAGAAAGAAAAAATAGGAAACTAAATTTACAAACTAACATTTTGTAAATTGATTTCTGTTCAGGTGCAAAACATAGATTTTTTTACTTTCAGAGCCTTAAACAGTTTGGACCTCATTATGTTTCATCACCCTTGTAATGTAGCTGTTGCATATAACATTTGGCAACAGTTTTTAAAAATCTTGACTAAATTGATTACTTCTCATTTTTCTTAAGAGAAAATATATATGGCTTGACCTGATGATCATACGATCATCCAGAGCTTGGCTGTCCTCATGATACGTCTCTGTGTGTTCGTGTAAAGTGATATTTGGACACAGATTCACAAGTTATCTCTGAAATATTTTCAATAGCAAACACAAAATGCCTAACATCTTATTTCTTCCTTCCTTTAGTCTCAGGCTTGCTGCTTGTAGGTCTGTGAGTGAGTACCGAGGGAGATTTTGCGGCCGTAATTGGCACGCTGTGTTTGCACAAAGCTAGTGCTGTGTTAGCTGAGTGCCTTAGCACAGGTATGGCAGAGAAATGGGCTGGGAGGTCTCGGTGATCCCATCCTCGCCTGGCTTCTACTGTGAACTGGTTATTGCCAGCTGAATGGCAGGCGCATCTGCTCGGAAGCCTGTTGCTGTTTACAGCCTGGCCCGTTAGGTTTGTGCTAGCTCTAGACAGCTGGGCTGCTCAGGTGATCTCCTGTGCCGCCCTGGGCTGCGGGCAGGTCTTGTGCAGACTCTCAGTGAGGTGTCACTCCTAGGGAAGAGCCAGTACTTGGCATTCTTCCTGTCTCCGAAGTGTCAGGGCATTGCAGAGAAGTGACCATGACGTGCAGCTCACCTGGCTTCTCAGCAGAGCTGAAAGCAGCGTGCTGCTTCCTGGTAAGCAGGTCTCAGGGAAACTACCTAGTAAAATCTGCCCTTTGATATCTCCTTATGAGTGTTAAATCTACATTGCTGTTTTATATGCTATAGCACCAAAGAAAAAGTGGATTTTTTTTTTCTTACTGATTATTGCTATTATCTTAATCCAGGTTGGTAAAGCTTGGCCTCAAAATTAACAGAATCCATTTAATGTTATCATATATTGCTAGAATATTTTATTATTATATATGCTGTCTTCTAGTCCAGATGTTGCCTGACTGGCAGAAGCAGTACGCTGAGATATTTTTATGATATCATCCCTTGCGAATGACAAATGTGCTCATTTCCAGAGCTGCTGTTTGTCTGCAGCTTATAGAGCATCAGTACCCTGACCATCTGAGAGAAGAGATTCAAACAAAGGAGACATTATAGGAAGGAGACAGAGAGTGAATCTGGACACCTCTTTCTTTGGAGAAGTCAGGAGCAACTGTAAAGGTGGTTTGTGCACCTCAGGTTCTTAAAGCAATTGCAGTAGCAAACTGTGCTGAGACTGGAAAAGAACAGGCAGATTACTCATCCAGAGTCTCACTGTCTTTTTCAGAGACTGATAGGCCTTCGTTGTTTGTTTTTGAAATAGTTTTGCCCATGTGAGTCGAAACTGAGGTTGCAATAAAGCAGAAACCATTACCTAGACCTTGTGATTTCCATTTACTGCTGTCTAGGTCTCTTCCTTAGCAGTGTCACTCTATGTCTTCTCCTTTTGTTTGCAGGGTCAAAGTCCAAGCATTTTATTAAGCTTCCAATGTTGTTTGAATTTAAACAGGAAAGAAAACCAAAACCAACCAAAAAAACCCCCAAACAATGAACAGTGAGAGTAGGATTCTTGCGCACAAAGTCCTGTGCGTGTAAGAGACTTGTACCACGTTGCAGAGAGACTTGCATGCAGCTGTTGTAGTGCACTCAGAAACAGTTCCCAAGCACACTAAAACTTCAGCAGTTCTGCCTTTCAGACTTGAGTCACCAGTGCTGCTGCTGTTCAGCTGCGAGTTGGCGGACCGTCCTGGCACTGATACGTTGATGAAAGTGGGAGATTGACTTTGCTATGTTGTAAATATCATTGTCTATTTACTTGCCCTTGAAAATGCTATAAATACTTTGTTACTGTGTAATGAAGTATGAATTATTGCAGTGAGGTTATTTGTAATATGAAATGAGTCTCAGTACAGTTTAAAAACCACTGCTGCATTATACTTTACAGGTTGTGAAAGCTGGAAACAAAGTTCATAGCTTTGGAAAGAGGGAACAAGCTATCAGGAGGAATCCCAATGTTCCTGTTATAGTAAGAGGCTGGCTACACAAACAGGTATGTGTGTAATCATCTGTTTCTGTTCATATACTTCAATACTATCATCAAGTAAAAGTAAGTGCCTTCCAAGTAACTGAAAAAACAGAAGCTCGAATGTTGGTGATGCAGGGCAGTGTTGGGTACTCCCACAAGCTTCTGTAACGAGGGGCTTGTGCTCAGCAAGTGTGAAAACCAAGTTTTACATACAGGTTTGATTCAGAAGTGGAAACAATGATAAATGGGCATCGCCATCATGGTGAAATGTTGAGGCTATAACTTTGTTGTCTAAATCTGGTTATTTTCCCTGTTTTATCCTGCTGGCTTGCTGCCATGCTGATCTCAGTCTCCCTCAGAATGCACTATAAACCAGAGGCTGGCTGTGAAGGCCTTATTCCATCTGCTCGCTTATGCCCTTATAACCTGGTCAAAGGCTTAATTCCAACCTATATGCCTTTTGTTCTCCAACAGCAGGAGGGAGAAGATGAAGGGAGACAGGGACCTGGTCACCACACATTGCTGTCACCAAGGCCAGTGTCCAAGCAAAGGCTGGATTATAGGATTTCATCCACCAAACAGAATTTTGCATCTGCTGCTCTTAAGCTGACATAAGCACATCCTTGAGTGCAAAAAGTAAATAAAGCTGTTTGTTGCATGAGAATACTTCCCTGCTTCTAATTTGGCAGTCAGCATCCATCAGATTATCACCAGAGATCCAGCAGCTAGCTTTAGGAATGAGTAGGACAAGGCTGAAATCTAAGGCTTACAGTTACGATTCTACATATGCAGGAAGGTGGAATTGCTGACAGCCATCCGCTTCCTCCTGGATGGAGAGCTGTATTCTGCTATAACTCTGTTGACATCCACTACCCAAGTCCATTAGTTTTCAGGACAGAATTGGAACTCAGACTCAGTATGTGTTGACAGCATTGTAGCATGAAAAAGGAAAGGAAAGAAAGTCCTTAATATGACTGCAGAAAGAATAAGAAGGGAAATAGTATATACAACATTCTTCTAGCTATTTCCTTCTGTCCCCTTTCCTCTACTTGCAAGCACTTAAAGCCTGAAGATGCTTTCTATGCTGCTGGTCTCATTCAAAGGCTACCTCAGCTGAATAAGTTGTACTTGCTTAGGTTACAGTCTGGCAATTTTTACAAGCTTCTAAAATTAATTTCAATGTAAATATTACTCATTTTGACAAGGTGATATATATAGAAAGATATATATAGATCTCCACAGGCATGTTATATTACACTTCATTAAAATTTGCACATTATGCACCCTGTTTTATTTCCTAAGGAATATTTGATTAAATTACATTTTAGGCATGGGCAACATATGGGAGATTGACAGTAGAATTATAGGGTATCATTGTCTGAAATCTGAGGTCATACTTCACAGCTGTGTAATGATTTTTATCTTGGTCTACAGGCAATCCTTGTTGGAGTTTGTGCCATCCAGATGCATACTTTGTTTCTTTATTGCAGGATAAATCTGTCTAGATAAAATATGCATTGGTTGTGTATAAGGTTAATCTGAATGCTGTTTGGGATGTGAGTTTAATTACTTAATGAAAATTAGCAGTTTGAATATTCTACCCTGATTATTTTATAACTGGATGTTTTGCCTCTTACCTTTCTTAGTACATAATGTTTTGCTAAAATATAAACCACTTGTTTTTGCAATTAATACCATATTTAGGTAAACTTCTGGTAAACTATTCACTGGTACAGCATGGTATGATAAGCTGTTAACTTTCCTTAAATGAAAAGTGTATCACATTTCTTGCATTTCAGGATAGCTCTGGAATGCGATTATGGAAAAGGCGATGGTTTGTGCTTGCTGATTATTGTTTGTTTTACTACAAAGGTGAGTAGATACTAGCTCTTTTGAGTTAGTCCGTAACAGTTCATCTGTTCAAATCATATTGCAAGCATAAACTAATTGAACTCTTCAGATATAGTTAGGTATTCTGAGAAGATGCATAGAGAAACAATTACTTATCCGTATGTCTTTAATGCACACTAAATTTCAGGCCAGAGTTGGGCAACAAAGGGGTGCTGTATGATCTTTTGTCACATAACTTATCTTTGATATATGCCAAGGTTTACATTGCAAAACATTTGGCAGCAATACCAGTTTAAGATTTATCCCATCTCTGGTCTGCGTTGTGTTGCCTACCTGCTTGCACTTGGACAGCTGATTTTTTGAGAATGCACGATGGCCAGATCAGGGCATTGATTCAGCTTTAATCCAAGGGACAATGTAAGAGTGAGAACTTCTGAATCCAGCATTTCTGCCAAAAAAGGTTAGATGAGATCTTAGCCTGAACTAGGAATAATGGTATTACATAAGGTTATTTTGAAGTTTTGGATATTGCATAGTGTGTTACAATTTTTGGAAAGCCTTACAGAATATGAAACTTGAATTCATATTTCTAGGCGCTGCATTTCTGCTGCTGATCACTTTAGAGCCAGCAGTAATAGAGGTTTCCTAATTATAGCAATTATCCTAGATGTAGAATGCTAAATGGAAGGTTCATCATGTTATGCAGTCTGTCAGAGTTCATTTGTCACAATAAACTTAATTCTCAAAGCGTATTCTTCTGTCTGAACCTAAAAAATTAACCCCCGCAAAAAAACTCAACAAAACCCCAAACTGGTCTTTTTCAAAAAAACTCAGTCTTATTTCTTTAAAAAGAAAACATTTTTCTCCATGTATTATTGGTGTTGAGTCGTAAGAAAATTCAGGTCAGAAGGAACTCCAGGAAGTGTCTAGTCCAACCGCCTGGTGAAAGCAGGGTCAGGAAGGAAGTCAGCCCAGGTTGCTCAGGGCTTAATCCAGTCAGGCGTTGAAAATCTCCAAGGATGGAGATGGCACAACCTCCCTGGTCAGCCTGTTGCACTGCTGCTCTGTCCTCGTGGGGAAAATTCTTTTCCTTATATCCAGTCCGAACCACTCTTCTTTCTACTTAATGCCTGTTGTCTGTGTGTCCGTAAAGGAGAATGTGTTCTTACCTCACTGAAAAATGCAGTGAATTAGATTCTATTTTTTTTATTCAACAGACAGCAGAGAAGAATCTGTTTTGGGTAGCATACCATTGCCTAGTTATGTAATATCTCCAGTTGGACCTGAAGATCGCATAAATCGCAAATTTTCTTTTAAGGTACAGTTACAAAGCTTATTAGCTAATCGTATTTTAAAATCTTTATTTGCATTAGAAAAGATGCTGTTATAAACAGAAACATCATCTGCTTTCCTATTTTTTTCTTTTTTGAAAGTAGAGAGGTTTATTGACTGCCTGTTCAAATGTGATAGCACTTTTTTGTTGCTTATGAATTGACATTCATATGTCTGTTACTATGTAAGTGTCTTTAGAGCTTAATAATGTGTCTGTGAGTAACGATCCTGTTTCTAAAATTAGAAATTGGTATTTATAAGTTATTCCAGTACTGTTTACAAATTGAAAGAAAAGTTGTCATTTTTTCTTTATAGAGCACTTGATCTTATAGTGGACTGGTGGTCTTTTGGTTTTGTTGTATTCTTTTTTAAATAAAATAATCAGCTCAGTTCTCGCGGTTAGAAAATGACAACACTGTAGCTTTTTATGTATAATTTCCTCATTTCAAGGGGAAAAAGAGTAACCAATTTTTTTCTCCTGTTTTGGGGGGGAGCAATAGACGTCCTAAGTGACATGGAGTTTTTTTTAAAGAAAAAATACTCTCGTTTTGATATAATCTGAGGCTGGTTTTGTGGTTTTTTCTTTTTTTAAAAAAATTTAATTGTATAATTTACAGTTCTGTTCTTTGTTATAAAAACTACAAAAATGAAATAAAACACATTTCTTCTTGACAGTGGAGAAACCTGACTCCAGTTGATTGTCTGAGCTGCAGCACTGAGGCAAAGTTTAGAAACTTCAGTGTATGTTGCAGATTTAAATTCTACCGATACTTGGAGCAGAACCTGGTTTTCTATCAAGCAAATGAGCTATGTACTTCAAAAAAAATTCAGAAAGCAGGTTTTGATCAGGTATACTTTAGGAGATCTAGAAGGAAACTTTCTGTTTAAATCTTTTCTGTGCTGAAATTACGAAGAACATGTGCTCAGCTTAGACTTTCTCTTGCATTTTGATTTTTTGGGTTGTTTTAAAATTGTAGACTGCCTTTTGTTGCTTTGGGTTCTATTTTCAAGTGGGTAATGGTTTGAAATTTATTAAACAAATATTAACTTGGGAAATGTGTTTGAAAAAAGATCCAGTGCACTTTGTGGAAATATTTATTGTACTTTTTCAAATGCATTGAACATGAGATAGCAGGACAAGCTACAAAGGAACCTTTGTTTAAGAAAAACATTCCACTCCAATATTTAATGAGTGTAATTCATCAAGCCCTCCTCTTCTAGAGCCTTTTCCTAGGAAGAAGCACATACTGAAAGAGGAGGACCCAATGTACTTCTAGGCTTGTACTTCTCTTGAATAACTATTAGTGCAGACTGGGGAAGGAGATAAAGAAAGTAGCGATAGTATCTAGTTGCTTTAGAGTTAAAAAAAGAAATCTGCTGTTTATTTTATTGAAAGGACGTTTGTAAATGTTAATCGAATGTATATTAGGATTATTAACCAGTTTAACACAATCAGTGATAAGGAGAAAAAAACCCCTCTGTGCGTGTGTGTACATATATATATATACACACACACACACATGTAGTTTCCAAGCAGTATGTTCTATAGGCAAGCTCTCAAGTTACCACTGCCAAGTTGTGCCTCTCCTTTCCTACAGAGTAGAATCCATGGTTGTGATCATGGTTAAATGTTTTCAGAAGCAATTGCAGACTTCCCCTGTTCCTGTTAGGATATCATTCCTATATGAGCTCTACCAAGTCTTTAATCTGAGTCTTTTTCTGAAAATCAGTATGAGCCAATAACCTTAGACTTTCAATGTAGGGTCATTACTAAAAAGTTAATATAGAAATAGGGAGTTGATAGCAAAAGAAACTTTATGCTAGAAATCTATATAAAAAATCCACAACATACGTTTCATGTATTAGTTTGTTGGGCCAATCTTAACTCTGCTTTAGGTGTTTGATGATTGACTGCAGACTTAATGCTGCAGTTTCATTTTATTTAGAACCAACTCGTAGGGCAGGAGGAGGATTTTGTAAGATTCCTGTTGCATGGAACCCATCCAACACTGACGTTCAGTGGTCGGCTGTAGGCGCACGGCGGCAGGAGCACAGCCGTACTAGCATTCCATCACTCACCAGCCATTACCTTTATCTAATCTCTTCAGTACGCTTTGATATCCAGAGCGTAGACGGACATTCTGTCTCACGACGTAGTGCAGCCAGAAATAGAAGACACAAGCAGATTAAGCCCAAAATAAAGATAGGACTTTTTCGCATTTAAGTCCTGAATGAGTGGGAGAATGTGCCATGTCACTTTTTACATTTGACCTGTAATTTTTTCATATTGTTGTAAATCCTCTGTTAAAATAGAGGTATTGGCTCTCATTTTAAATAGCTGTTTTAAGTAACAATGGGTTTTTGAAGCTAGGGAAGCAGTCAAACTGGGAAGGATTTCAACATTTTGGTTTGTAAAACTAAAGGAAGGAAATTTACTTAGCAAATACATGGGATGCTTTTTGCATATGATTCAGTCAGAATGCAAACTGATTTCAGTTTCTAAAATATGTGCTCACTAGGATATATGTTAAACACTGCTAATTGTTAAAATGTACACCATAGGAGTTCTCAAAATTCTTCTCCTTTCATCATCTCCTAAGGCCCAGCTTCAAGCTTTTGTGTCTCTTTGGATGTTTAACAATTACAGGCCTGCAGAACTGCATACAGGCTGTTCAAATGCAATCAAAAACCTACTTTGAAGTGTAGCACTATATATGTTAAATTGTTTTGTTTAGAAACTCTTCTTTTAAGTATCTCGACGAATTTTTCACATTGTTTATTTGTCCCAAGCAAAGTGCTGTGACTAGCTGTAAGGTACTGTCATTTAAGCTGTGTGACAGCCTTTTAGAACTCAGGATCCTTACTGCATATTTAGTTCAGTAGCTCACATCTTGAAGATATTTAATTAATCTAATAGCTGTATTTTTTAATACAGTAATTTTTTGCTGATACAAATGTGAGGGAGCACAAATCCAATGTATAGATTTTAATGTGAAAAAGTTTGCACAACTTTAATATATAGCGGAAATACTCCCTGTGATTAATAGAGAATTGACTGTACTTTTTAGTAATACAACAATTTTAAATATGAGTAGTACCAATTTATGAAGGTCAATGTCATCACAGTCTCTTTAGAAGCCTCATTGTCCTCAATCATGAGAAGTATTTTTAATTGGTCTTGTATGTGTTAAAATATACGAGAGAATACTGAACGTAAACTCATTTATATGAATCTGACAATAATACAAATTGAGAAACTTGGAAGGCATACCAATGTTTGCTGTATAAAAAACAACAAAACTTCACGCAAAGACAATGTATGCAAGTATGTGTTTGTATTTAGGTGTATATCTTGCTACCAAATAAAGCCAATGAAGGATGCTCTGGTGTTCCTGTAAGAGGTAGGAAGTAGTGTTGGAGGTACAAATTACTCCTTTTTATTTTGATGCTACCTTTTAAATTTTTTCAGAGATATACCCTTTCAGCGTGAGGGCATTCAGAGCCTAGGAAGCCAGGCCAAATCATTACTTCCAGAAGATGCTACTGCAGCTTGTTTTTAAACATCTTTTCATTATTGCCACTCTAAGACTTACTAATAGAAGTATCTGTTCATTGCTTAGACCCCCTGGGACCAGGGCAAACTTCTTATCTGTTTCTTTGATCTCATTTTGACATAGTTTGTTCCTTTATGTTCTCTGGATCATTGTTGCTTCCTTAGACTCTCATATTGCTTAGAAAGCTTCTCTGGGTCTGGTGAGTCAGGTGAAGAAATGCCAAGGGCTATAAATTTGAGAGGTGCCATTTTAGAATTTGCAAAAGGGAAGATTCTAGCTTCTAGAAGTCCTGAAAAAGCTCAATATTATTTGAGGGTGAAAGATGAGTTAGATTGTAGAGTGCTGTTGCTGTGTTTATAGTGAAGGCTCAGATTTTTGCTCATAAACGTTTCATAAATATCAAACTTCAGGAGAAGGGAGAATTTTCTATATATTACAGCTTATTCAGAAGACTAACTTCAAAATATTACAATTATTAGAAAACTGTTCCCCTCCCCATCCCTCTGTCCTATGAACTGTGGCTTTTTCTGTCCTAGGAATTTTGAATTATTGGAGGTGAACATAACAGCTTTAGGCATTAGTTACTTTTAGTATAGTCTTTTGTTAAGTATTTTTTTTGGAAACGTGAATCTTTTCATGATTTTAACTTGTTTAACTTTCTGTCCTTGTCTTGTCCTATTGATACGCCCTTGGGGTTTACTGTTCATTTCTCCTTCTGTGCATTACGGGAGAGAGACTGCTTTTCTTCTCAATCTATCCACATTAAGGCATCTGAATGCATGAATAGGTACCAATATTATTTTTTCCCTGTTGTGTGTATGGTGTACGTGTGCGCATGTGCTGTGTTTTAGGCTTTTTAGTATGCTGTAGTCGTCCTAATAGCTTTTGCTTTAAAAAAAAAAAAAAAAAACAAACAACTGCTAGCTTCTGTGTCTGCTAGCAGTAACAGCTACAGGACATTGGCACAAAGTGGCTTTCTTGCATATAAAACATGCTACTAATAAATAACTGAAATATATTTGAATTTTCCTTTAACCCGTTTTATATATTACGAACTTCAGAATGTCGTGTTTGTTGATAATAACACACCATCTCCATTATCCCTTCTGAAGCTATGAATGTTTATGGCTGTGATAGCTTCAGTCTCTCAAGGGAGAATCGTGCAACATACTTCGCATTTTTATACCGTTTTCACCTACAGCCTCTTAGGCAATGCTTTCAGCTCTGTTCATCATGCACCACTGAAAGAGAACCTGAAAGCAAACGGGTTATGTTGATCAGGATGTACAGGTCAATTAGGACAGACAGCTGTTAAATCCAGTTATTGATGTGGTATGCAGTCTCCGCGGTTAGTTGCTCAAGGTTCTGGGGTTTTTTTCAGCAAGTATGTAACCATGAATGGTAGGGTCCTACTGTGTCATCTGAGCGGGGCATGTGCGGTCTGCTTTTCTGCAGGACTCACTTCACTTCTGAATTCTAGCATCTTCATCTATGGCCTCAACGTGGTCTGAAAAGGAACCCTGTAGTCACAAGGTCTAGGGTTAAAATCACTGATTTCCTTTACATCTGGAGCTGCCAATTTCTGGTCTGTTCTTACACTGGATGCTAACCATAAATTGCAATGAATTAAATGCTTCTCAGTCGTATTTGTTTTGAACATTTGTAATGGTCTCAAAATGAAAAAAAAAAAAAAAAAAAAAAAGACGACCCCAATAACAACAAAGAAAACCCAAACCCAAAGAACTCAACCAGGCAAACATGAAAAAATCCTTTGATTCCTAAATACCCAGTTGGTCAGAGCTACTGTTTCATGTATGTAAGTCCTGTTTTCCCGTGTTAAGGTGGGGAGGGAGAAACCACCTTGTATTCCCTTATCGGCCAACACTGTTGGAAAGCAGAGACTCTTTCTAGCAGGAGAGAGTCTTGGACTTCTCTATGTCACCCTTTTCTCCTCTTCCTTCTCCTCCTTTTTCTAGCTGGCTGTTGTGCTACAGCCTTATCCTTTCCGCCACGGGTGTGATGGCAGGCCAGGGACTGACCCCTGCGGAGATTGTATTACCACAGTTTTCAAAACAAACTGAGGCTTCCTTGCTTGAGGTGCATAAGGGAAAGCCCACGTTTCACACGTTTGTAAGAACAGGCGGCTATAGAAAGGGAGTAAATTTTCCACAAAACTTAAAGCACTGTAATAGCAAGCAAATATTTTGCACTTTGGAGTTGTGGATAATGAGTCTCTAAGATTATGGTAATTTGGGAAATTCCGGGGAAACAACTTGAAATCATAACATTTAGGGAAGGCTGCATTGGATTAAATAGCCTGGGTTTTGTCAAAACTATTGCTGCGTTTTTGAAGCCACCTGTGATTGTAGAGTGTTGTTTTTTTTTAATTTGGAATAATGAGGGGGAGAGGATTTCATCAAAATAAAAAGACCAGTTGTTTAGGGAAGATTCATGAAATATGTTTAACCTTTAAAAGAAGATGTAGCCAAGTTAAAAAGTTGAGATGGTTTTTTTCCTTTAAAAAACCCTCTGCTTCAGCAGTGTTTCATGCCATTAGCTTTTGTGTGTGATAGGAGGTTTAGTTTCATAAAAAGCAGTTTAAATTACTAATTTTGTCTTAATGTTATTACAAGAGCTTTCAAGCCGAGTATACTGTCTTCAGTTTTTTGGAAAGTAAGGAGATGAATCTCTCCCTACTAATCTGAAGCACATCTGTAAAGTAACTTTGAAGAAATATAGTCAAGTGTTTCAGAACTGATATGACTTAGTAATATCTGTACTATCGCTTATACAAATGTGGATGGGATTTGATTAAATTCAACTAGCCTAGAGTTACAAAGACATTCCGTATTGAATACATTTGAATATTGAATATATTTATAGAGAAATTTCCAAATATTTCTAGTCTGCAGTGGAATTTCATGGAGTATTTTGGTGTGCAAAGATACTTGTCAATATTTTATGTGCTGTGATAATTCCATCAGTATTACTAACTTTATCAGTAAGTCTTTCGATTTTGCAGCTAATATAGAGGTTCAAGTGCACGCTTTAACCAAAAGATCCTAATATGCATTATAATCAGTTCTTAAATAAGCAGTTTAATTGCTTGAATTGTAAGATTTTTGTCTGTGTTTTGTCTGAATAAATTGCTTTATTAAATGAGCTGGGAAAATTGGCTTGCTTATGCATGTCTCAGTAAGAATTTCTTTTATTTGTTTTGTATGGTATTTATGGCAAATGAAATCTTATCAGTTAAGAGAAAATGAAAAGCTGACATTTCCTACTATGAAAAACAGAAGCACTGCACTTTTAGCTTAATAGTGCAAGAAAGAAGTAGAGGAATTTCAGTAAAAATCACAGAGTGCCATTTGAGTTTGCTGCACTGTAGGCTGTTGTGGCAATGTAATAATTTTACCCAAAATTCAAGAAGTGGTCAAAGAATCTTGGAAGTTTTTTAAAAGGTATCAAGAAGAGTTACAGTAAATTTTCTGGGTGAAAAAATGAAAGGGCTGTCTGACTTTTATTTCTTTTCTTTTTTTTTTTTATAGGCTGTTCATACAGGTATGCGGGCATATATTTATAATAAGAATTCTGTTATTGGCTCTCAGGCAGAGCATTCAGGGATGCGGACATACTACTTCAGTGCAGATACCCAAGAGGATATGAATGGCTGGATCCGGGCCATGAATCAAGCTGCTCTTATGCAAACACACTCTTCACTGAAGAGGCAAGTTCAATACAGAAACTGTTAGCTTTTAAATTTTTTTTAATATATTTTTTATGTATATATAAAAAAAATCAGATTGGTGATCATTTCTGAAAGTGATAATGGTAAGTGTGTGCATGAAACTCATTCCCATTTTAAAGAAATAATTCTTTTTAATTTACATTCTGTTGCAAATCAGTTAACTAACATTAATTAAGAAAACCTGGTGTTCAGTATTTGTGTCTACACATGAATTGTGTGCCCACATTTAGTGACATGAATTAATTTCTGTATCTATATAATTTTTTAGGGAATTTTGGTTTAAAAGTTACAGGTTTTATGAGCAAATTCGTACACCTGCAACAGCCAATTGTCAGCCTTGAGGAGAGATAAGTAAAAGGGAAAAGACAGAAGAGTAACGAGTTGTTTAAAATGAGTATTTGGAACTACGATTAAAACGCTGTTAAGAGGGAAAAGAATGTTAAACATGGGTAAATCATAAGTGTATAGAGTTATGGATATTAACTAATTTAAGGTATTTAAGGTATTAACCGCTTATTTTTTTGCTTACTTTGGTGGCCTTTAGTACTTGTAAGAGTTTTTTTATGTTTTTCTCAGTGTAGAAAAAAAGCACTGTTAGAAAAGGAGGATGTCCTTTGTCCCATTGTTCTTAATTAGTGCTAGAGGCAAATGAATTCAGCTGTGCCTTCATGTGCTTCCAGTTTTTCCCTCTTCTTGAAATTGATGTCGCCTTCTTGATGTTTTGACTTCGGGAATGTGATTCTCTCCCTACAATTCCTTGTGAAAGAAGACTCTGTACTGTGAGACAACCCTGCTTTTAACCCTTGGGGCTGTGAGGATTAAAATGTCATGGTGCAGTTTCTCAGAGTATCTCGCACTACTGCTTGCTTTTGGCAAATCAAATATAAGCAAAGGATCAATGTCTCTTCCAGAGCTTTGCGTCCTATATGATTTTGTGTTAAGATTTTCTGGATTTAATTTAAATTTCAAATAACATGTGACCTGTTACCTGTTTTTTCTTTATCTTTTTTATAAGGATAGCAATAATTGAAAGAAAAATTGGGGAAGTCTGGCATGTTAGAAGTATTGGTCCAGTGTTCTTCCTCCTAGTAGACTATTC
The DNA here is from genome assembly GCF_000690835.1 of Fulmarus glacialis. Classification (NCBI taxonomy): domain Eukaryota; kingdom Metazoa; phylum Chordata; class Aves; order Procellariiformes; family Procellariidae; genus Fulmarus; species Fulmarus glacialis. The sequence goes on from NW_009209755.1 coordinate 118,480, forward strand.
ATTTTGAGACACTAAGTAGACTGAAGTGAAAACAATTGTTTCATAGCACTTACTCAGAATTCACCTTCCATAAAGCTTTAAAGAAGCTGAATTTAGTTTCAGAGAAGATGAGGTGCTACTCCGAGATCAATGATACTCCATTGAATTGTAAGAGGAAAAAAATGTTGTCGAGAAGCTTATCACTATAAGGAGATGAAGAAAATCGCAAGTGAAGTACGTTATGTGTCAAAAGCAACATAAAATTTTTAGGAACCTTAGACATTTTATAGTGTGTTTTAAGTTTAATATCAAGATTTCTGGTACAGAGTTTTTGAAATATTTAGGCAATAAGGTAAATAAGTAAACTAGTGTGCATTGCAGCATGTATTAGGAGCAATGGAGATTTTTTTTTATTTTATTTTTTGCAGGAATAGCCCCCAGGTTAGAAATTCCCTGGACAATGATAGGTACTGACTCAAATGTAGATATTGTTCTGTCCTCTTGGCCAGAAATGATGAGTCCCTAAGGCATCTACAAAGATATGAAAGACTTTTTTGACTTTGAAATGAGCAGTTGGCAGTTTGGTTTTGGTTTTTTGGCTTTCAGTGTTTCCCAGGATAGGAAAACTTTCTTTTTTACAGTTGTTTGTATGTAATATTACACAAGTTGAACACTTCTTTCATACAATGTTAGTATTTTCTGTCATTTTTACAGATGCATATAAAGCATTTCTGCTTCCTTGAAAGCACTGTAAAGGTAACTTTTGTCTATCTGGGATAACAACTGAGTTTTACCGAGCATATCTATCTTAACATGTCAAATTTATCACAGCCTGGAGAAGGTGCTTTTGTGGGTATCCTTTCTAAAATAGTAACAAGACAACATCAACTTTTCACAATTAAGCAGTGTTCATTACTGACATGTATTTTCTTTTCAGAGAAAATGAAAAAGTGGATCAGCAAGCTGTTCCCCAAGTCAATCATGTGGATGCCTGTAAAGAGTGTGTGAAGGCAGAGATTACAGATACAAAAGAAAGTTATCAAAAATCAGCTGAAATGCTTGGATATGATAAGCGTGAAGAGACAAGAAGAGAAAAAGAAGAGGAGCGTTATATCCACAGAAAAGAAACTCTGGAAACTAAGAAGGGAAAGGCTAAGCATGCGTTAACAGAAGCTGATTCATTATTTCCAGACCTAACAAATGCATCAAGGTCCCAAGTAGCTCACCCTCAGCCAGCTGAGAAGAATGGAACGCTTCCTAGTTCATTAAGTATGAGTGCTGGCCTAGTGGAGCAGAATGGTACCAGCTCATATAAAAGAGGGTTTGTTCCCAGAACGAATCCAGATAAACAGATTCAAAGAAAAAGTAACATGGCTCAAGTGGAACACTGGGTAAAAGTCCAAAAAGGAGATACAAAAAGGTTAGTAATAGGCCCATCTTTAAATAGACTGCCAAAAGGCATTTTCTTCAATTAAAGGAAAATATGTATTAGTAATATGTTTAGTGCAAATCAGAATGATATTTTACAGAGACAATATATAAAAAAACTTACTTTCTCCTCCAGTGTAGAATGGCATTTTTCAGGTGTTTATCTCATGGGAAAGTCAATATGGGATTGGCTAATCAAATCCCTTTAATGTTGTCACTATAATGCAAATAGAAAAAGTAAGATTAGAGTGCTTTTTTTTTTTTCTGTTTTTAATCACTGTGGATCCTTAAAACTTCTTAAAATTTACTACAATTGAAGAGCTAGAAGATGAAGTCAGCCCTCAGTTACCTCTTATTCATAAACAACTGCACAGTATAAATTACACATAATTGTTTTTTTTCCACTTAAAGAATGCGGATTTTCTTTTTCCCCCTTCTGTTCATGTTCCAAGCATCCATTCACTTCTCTACATCAGATCACTGCACTCAAAGTCAGTGTGTGCATCATATGTTGACAGGTCTCTATATATTCCTTTAGGTAATGAAGAGGTCCTAGGATGTTCCCGTGATCTCCAGGATTCTCTTTTCCCTTTTCTCTTTGCAGTCCCTGAAAATTACATAAATTGTACCAAGAGGTGGAATGCACACTGGAATGCTTTTGTAATTTGAAAATCTCGTAATTGCTTTACTTTCAAAGTGTGCGGTCAGATTAGATACCAGTTGAAAAAATTAAGTCATGTATATATGTGTCTGTTCAGAACGTCACCTTGTGTCAAGTGGCAGGAAAGACAGTTGTGCTGCATGTGAAGTTTTTTCAAATACGGGTAACCTACTGAATTAGTACCTTATAAATTTGCTAAAATCTGATTATAGTGTAGAACAATAGGAGACATTAGCATTAGTGGTTCTTGGGAGGGAGAAAACATTTTGGGCATTTTTTTAATGCTTATTGAAGCTAACATTTGTCATTTTGGATCCAGTAAGAAATTTAAGGCTTGCTAATTCTGTTTGGAAGTCCATTCTTCTACTCTCTTATCTTTGGAATTACCTTTAAAGAAGTTTTCATACTTTCCGATTTTATTTAACGTTCTTCTAGACTGCTAGAGTCAGTTTACTTGCATGTTTTTTGCTTGGATATCAATCAGTGCTTCGCGAGAGAATACGACTTTAATGAAAAAAAAGTACTTGGTATGTTAGTTCTTCTTACACACACAGATGTATTAGTCTAAAACAATACAGAAAACTATTGAACTAATTAGCCAGTGCTTAAGAAAACTGTTGATGTTTTTTCACATCAGAAGTATAGGCAATGAACAGGCTTGACTGATAGCTAAATAAGTACTGTTTTCTTCCTAATTACTCTTTCCAGTAAATCAGCTTTAGGTGTGTATCGGGTGTAGTGTTAAGATAGTGCTGTTGCAGGTGCCAGCTTTTGTTCTAGATGAAACCAGCTACCTCAGCTGGAGCTGTTAAGTATTCAGTGAAACTTTGGTTACAGTGATGTAACCAAAATCTAACTTTATGTATAGTAATTTTCTTCTTACCTTAAGAACTTCCTTTATGTTCTATTTTAGCTCAGTTGACCTTGTTTTCTTTGTCTTTCCCTGACAAATGCTGTTATATTCTCTGCAATCAGAATAAATTGCACGTTACCTTGCCGAAGATTTATGGATTGATTTTTTTTTTTAAATGGCACCTTCTCTCAACCTGCTGAGGTTGTTGCAGTGCACTTAACTGATGGCATGTTAGTTGTCAAATGTCTTCTTGATTTCGGGATATAGAAATTTAAGATAGAGGTGATAATTTGGTGGACATTCCATTTTGATTTTAGTAAGTTTAAGGGGACCGCTTAATTTCTTAACGCTCCATGTTTACTGTTATTCCACCTGAAATGTTACAAATAAAGAACCTATGAGGATTTAGAAGCCTTTATAATTTTTGAACACAGAATGAGTACGGTTTTATTCGTTTCCTGGCTCAGGTGTATAAAGCTGCAATGCTTGCCAGGAAGTTGATTATGACAAGAAAGAACTCTTTCAGCTAGAGGCTTCACACAAATACAGCAGTTGTTCGTATAATTATTTGCAGGGATTGCACCTTTTATATGGATATTTAGAACTTTCAAATAAATATTTTACTTCCCCTTTTTATAAAGCACTCGGAACTGTTTGCTAACTAGTAAATGTTAGCTCTCTTTTAAACAATGAACTGTTAGCTGCAGTACAGTTACGTCCAATGTAGTCATCTAATCCCTCTCTGTTCTCAGAAAAGGGGAATACCTGCATTGGTAAGGTTCATGCCAGCCTTTGGGAGAGATCTAGAGAATTGGAAGGAGGTTTGAAAGGAGGCTTTCAGGAGATTTTGTTTTTAAGTAATTAAAGGTCAGGACCATCAAACAGCAGCTGTCTAGAAATTATTAGTCTTTGATTAGATTCCAGTGCCTGGATAGACATAGTGAATGCATAATTGTAAAGAATCTGACATTTCTGTCAGTTTGCACTTCAAAAAAAAAAAAAAAAAATCTGATAAATGTAAGCTTCCCAACTAAATACAGTCACGTGGAGGAACTTCCTTCCTTGCAAATACAGTGTTAAACATTTCTTGCTATGCAGAACTTTCCATTTCTTCCTGGTTTGCTTAAGGAGGAAACATTACTTGTCTTTGTTAGCTTCTGTGCATTCCCGTGAATGGGCATCGTGTTTCCAATAATTTTATTTGTTTTCTTTTGAACATACATCTTCTGTGTGGTTGCTTCCCATTGCAGACCCTGAATGGTTTTCATGGCAAATGATCATATAATATGGCATCAGGCTATTTTTTCACTCTTCAATGTCTGCTTTCCTTTTTATAATCTTTATACCTCATCATTCAAGACAGAGAGATTCTCAAGAACATCTGCTTTTGCTCATTTTTACTCTTGATCCCTGAGAAAGCAATTGTCCAGAGTCCACTGTGGGCTAATTTGAGTCATTCGGGACATTGTTCCTTCCCTGTTTTAGACATTGGTATGTCGTCTTAGTGCCTATTTTTGTATTATGCAAATTATTTTTAAGGGTCTGAAACCTTGTGTGGTAGAGATGCCATCAGCTTAAAGCCTGTCATCTTAGCTGGAAGTTCCTCCCTACTTCATATACTGAGAAATTACAACCTGCCTGTATGTAGGCAGTTGCCTCTGAAGTTCAGCTTTGAATATGACTTTCCCTGTGTAATGTAATGCACATGCAATTTGGTTCTTTTTTCTAGTAGGCTGAAGTATTGCATGAAGCTGGCACTTCCCAGCTGCTCAAAGTACTGCTGTCATCCAAACAGTTTTTAGCTCCTCTCAGACAAATGCATCCTTTTCTAGAAGAAAGGCATGATTGTTTTTTTTCCCCAAAACTTGTGGGGTCTTTGTTTTCAGACTGCTTTTGCTCCTAAAGCTGCTAGCCCTGATGACTTCATTGACTACCAGTAGTTCCTGCTGTTGCAAATACCTTTTCATGTCCAATTAGAAGATAACTACACACAGATGGTTTGCAACATTCGGTAGTTTGCCGATGCCCTTCATGAGGGCTCTGCTAGGTTGGAGTATAAGAATGGTCGAGCCCCCTTCTCCTCCTTTCCACAGAGAAATCACCAAAAGAATCTGTCCTAGCTTCATGCCTGTCTGTGATGTCCTTTCGAAGCATTACCTGCTCCAAATTTTCTCAGTGCTCGTTCCTATCTGGAGAAAACACATTTCTACCAACGGCTTTGATTTTCGTGTAGAAACAATTGGCAGTACAGTACAGAATATACAGAGTACACATGATGTAATGAGCTAGGCAAATAAAAGACGACATTTACTTGACCACTAAATGCTGATCTTTGAGTTGCCTCTGTTCATGCTTTACCCTTTATTGTGAAATTCGAGGATAACATCAAGGTTCTGTGGTATGAGAGAGCAGAGCTTTTATGAATTTGTAATCCTCCATGCAGCACAGGGCAGTTATTCTGCTTTCTGACATGAGGAATTATATGTCTTCTCAAGAGCATCCATATTTCAAGACAGCCCGACAGTGCCAAATCCTGCAAGTAGAAGTAGGCGGAGGCAACTACTGAGCAGCAGTTACTGGTAGCAGGTCTTTTCCCCCTCCTTCTGTTATTCTTGGATGCTGAACAAAGATGTTCTTTTCCATACTGCCCTTTCTTTCATGTGGAATTCCTGCAGTTTGCACACCATCGGGTCTCCCTCTCATGCAGAGAGTGGAGCCTATGAAGTGGAGTGATGAATGTGCTCTGATTTTCTTCATTTGTGGTTGTTTTGTTGTTTTTATTTATTTTTTGTGTTACTGCTCTGTGACGAGTCTAGCAGAATGGTTTTCTGTTTGGAGATCCTGAATCAATGGGCGAGTTGACTGCAAGTACAAAATCCCCAGATGTTTAACTGGAGAACCAGAAATTAGAGACTACAGAAAGAGCATGAGGCTATGGAAAGATTTTGACTTCAAAGTAGGAGAGGGAGCTAACTACACTTTGTCAAAGCTTTTGCCAGTTCTGTCTTAACTCTCTATCTACTAAAAGATTTAATTTCTACAGTTTAAGTGCATTTTGGATGCAGTACTAAAGCCAGGATGTAATGCCTCTTTTTATATTCTAGTTTGTTAATGAGTTTTGTTGCAAAAAGCCTTGTGTTGCTTAAAATAGCAGAACCAGTAGCATTAGGTCAGATGAAAGCAAATCATACAGACTTGGGGACTTTGAGCAATTTCTTACCTTTTTTTTGCTTCATTCACGTGAACAAAAATTATCTGAGATACTCATTCTGTGATTGGTGAGATTTCTTTTTGCACTTTAAGGTAATTTTTTGTAATGAGCATGCATTTGTTGTTCGTAAACTGCACCACCTAGTGGTGAGCAGGCTTTCGGTGAAAAGAAATACTTTAATTTACAGATTTGCTCTTTAAACATAATAATTCCTTTCTTCATGTTCCTGACATTCTCTTTGGTCTAAGTCCATAATGCAGCTGTCCCTTAAGTTTATTTCTAGTAGGTCATCCTAGGTTAGACACTAAATTAAAAGCCTGTATTTATACTATTTGCATTTTTGCATGAATACAGTGTAATGTTTTTGTGTGGGGTAGATTTCATTAATATTGCTTTGTTAATACTTCTGTCAATTCTTTTTAAATGACTCTTGTATGTTGTGTCTGGTAGCTCCTATGCTAATGTCATTCGAGATTTTTTTCTTATCAGTCATCAATGTATGCTAAAATTTACCCTTCTTTCCCACCCCCCCGCCCCTGCTTTACAGCCTCACTTCTGAGCAGACTCTTACACGTCAGGGTCCCAATCCACCTTTTCCTGAAAACTATCACACTTTGCCAAAGAATACCAGGCAGCCTTCAGGGAGCTCACCACCACCACCAAACCGCAATTTGCCGAGTGACTACAAATATGCACAAGACCGTGTTAGTCACTTGAAGATGTCCCAGGAGGAAAGAAAAGCAAGTAAGGATGGAACTGTTTGGCAGCTGTACGAGTGGCAGCAGAGACAGGCAATTTAA
>NW_009209755.1:125442-132359 GCF_000690835.1 Fulmarus glacialis
CACTGCCCCACTTTACGTAGGTTCTTCAGACTTTATTGATCGTGGTAAGTCAAAAAGTTCATTAGATGTTCCACGATCAATATCTGTTCCGCCCTCTCCATCTGATATTCCTCCACCTGGACCTCCAAAAAGCTTTCCCCCAAGGAGACCACATACTCCTGCAGAAAGGCTTACAGTTAAACCATCTGACGAGAGACAGAGTGTAGATGTTCCTTTTGCTGGATCACCCAGGAAGATACGAAATCATGCTGTAAAGGTTTGTATACAGTATAACTGATTTCAAACTGTTCTATATGTGGTGTCATACATTGATAATTTAATTTAGTCATTTTCATTGCATCCTTCTTTGTCTATGAAAGATCGTGCAAGTTGTAAAAGTTGTAAACAATGAATAATTTTCTCCTAAAACTCTTATCTTTCTGATAATTTCAGATTTATTAATTTTTGTTGGTTAGGAAAGGAGAATCGGTGGCACATCACATTGGTTTGGAATATTTTTATTCAAAACCTGGAAGGCATATGTTTATATGTATAAAATATACAAATTGTAGTACTTTAATGTATAGAGTAGGTAGGCAAGAACATAAAACTCGGCAGGATGAACTTTTCCTTGATTATTTACTTATGCTTGTAGTCTTCAGTGTTTGCTGTGTCTGCTTTCTCTACATGTTTTGCTAGTGTAGTTAGTCTTGCAGCTGATTCAGTTTTTAGTTATGGCTAAAAACATAGTAATTTTTCATGCATTTGATAGTTTACGCCCTTTGCAGAGTCGTTAGCATTGAGCTAACCAAAATCAAACAGTGTTGGTCTGAAACTTTAACCTTCTGCAGAATGTCAGTGTGGTTTTTTGTAGGCGCTGTTGTATCCTCTTACCCAGAGGTGACAGAGGTTTCCCTGTTCGCTAATCCACTTGGCTCTCCTTGCCTAAGGAAATCGGGGAAATTCATGATTGAATCAATGTAGGATTTACTTGTCTTGGTAGCTCTTACACTGGAATAAGTGGAAGTGAAAGCCTCTGTATTCACCTGGTTCTTTGACCTCAACCAAAGGCTCTGATGGGGAAAGTATTTGCAAAGAAAGAGATTTGTAAATTCAGGTACCCAGTGTGGGTTCAGGACCATGACTTTAGGTTGCATGCCAGCTTCATGCACAGTTTAGATTTTTTTCCTAGTGTGTATGTGGTGTAGCTGTCAGATGTCTTTCAGCATTTATAGATTTATAATAGAGGATGAAATAGTCTAGTGATGTGCAGCACTGGAAATCAATATTTTTTAACTTCCTGATTATATTATACCAGACATTGATTTCTCCATGTGTAAGTTGAAGGAGCATTACATCCCCTAGGAAGGAATGTGCAGCAGTCTCTTCCCTTCCTGTGCAATGTAGCAGCATAAATTTTACTCATAAAATAAAACACTTTTTATGTCATATTGGTTTTACCAATATAGGGAAACTCAATTTTCCTCATCTGTAAAACTTTCCTGTGAAACTTCTGTAAAAGTTTCTAGAGAAAAATGTTCATGTTTTTATATGTAAACACAGTGTCATTTTACATTTAAATGTATATGTCTACAGAAATCTCTGATACTTGCCCCTCCCTGGAATGCTTTATTAAATTCCATCCAGTTACATCTAAAAAAAAAAAAAAGACAGGAAAAAAGGCAGAACAAAAAGCATTCCATGAAATTTAGAGACAGGAATAAAAATAAATCGTGAGACATTTAGTCTGCCTTGAAGAAAGCCATAAAAGTTTGGCATTAAGAAAAACATGGGAGAATGGATGTGCAGTAGGTTTTCATACTATGAGCAGAAAGGGGCAGATCAAATATGATTATTTAATTAAACCTGGTATTAATGGAACCCATTGCCACAAGGTGTCACTCATGTCAGTAGCTTAGTGTTCCCTGGCTAAAAGAGGGCATTCACAATTGTTACTGTGTGGAGTACAAGCCTGCTGTTGGAGGGCATAAGCCAACCAGCCTTTCTCTGGGAGACATTAGGTGGGAGGGAACTTTGTAAATATTTTTTTCATTTGCTGGAAGCCACTTTGCGTGTTCTGCTGCAACATCTTGTGCTGCCAGAATCCGCTGATCTGCCCAGCATCACAGGTGCTAAATTTGCGTTTGTTCATTCGTAAGTTTTACTTAATCATCAAAGGATCTGGCTGGCCCATGAATGTTAGCCTGATCTAAGCATGCTGTGAATTCAAATACAAAATTTGTGGCAGAGGTGCATATCTCCTGAATTTTCCATCAAGTGCAACGTACCTCTCGCTTGAGACAATCCTTATAATTCTGGCTGTGGCTTCTTACAGAGCTCAACTCACATTGATCGACGCTCTATGCCTGCTATGGGTTACATGACACATACTGTGAGCGCACCCAGTTTGCATGGCAAGTCGGTAAGTTGAGAGCAGTTACTTTCCCTTTTGTGTCATCATAGTATTGTAGTTAAGTTTTAAAATCCTGCTCGTTCCACAGTAGTTGTAGTAGTAGTATTTTTATTAGTTAAAACATAAGTAACTTGAATGAGAACTTAATCTTAACCAGCTCCTAGTAAAGCCTGTAGGAATTTTGCTGTTATCGGTGTTATCAATTTTGCTGCGACATGAACAGGGGTGAGCTGTCTGTTATTACAGGTTTCAACTTTTATTATGTTTATTTGACCAAATGCAGAGTTAATGAAATAATTGCTTAATCATGTCAAGTAACTGCTTTCTGGGCACTGAGGTGAAAAAGGTAATTACAGTTACTCTCCCTGAAGACTGCTAATTTCCTCTTTACAATGTGTCTAAATACCTGCAGCCTGAAGAGCTAACATTGCTTCTCATTCGATTAAGGAGACATCAGGCTAAGTTGGCTAGTATACGAAATTACACAATCGCACAATTACTGCAGCACTTGCCAACTAATTCCACCTATCAGGTCAGCTGCTGCTTGGCTCATCTGTGCCGTATGACATTTTGTGACTCTGCAAATGCTTCATTAGTGGCATGCTTGAGTCTGTGCTTTCTTGCCCATTCTTTGGTATTCTACAATTCCCAGGTTGTTTGTGGTTTTTCTTTGCTACTGTATTTGCTATAAAAGATGAGCGTTTTAAGTTACAGGGCACCAGTGCATACGTTTCAAAGTGTTATGTATACTTCCTTTTTATACTATTTCTGAAAATACATCTTCAGAAATGTGGGTTAAAATATTAGATAAGCTCATTCTAAAGCAAAACCATTTCTTTGTGTTGCTTTCATGATGGGATTGGCTCCCTGTGCCACATGCTGCGTCATCTGCAAATTGAAATGCATCGGCCAGTTGGTACATTCATATGAGCTTGTAATTGTGTCAGTTCTGCAGGTGAACGTTGGTTCATAAAAGCTCATGGGCATCTTGGATCATCAACAGTGCTCTTGATTGCACTGAGGTATGAAACTTGTAAACGTGAGATCAAACAGAAATGTGCTTACAGAGCTCCTTGGTTCATATTAGAGCCTCAAAAACGGAGCCGTCTGGGAATAAAATGCAGTGACTCTTCTTGGAATTGGTGAAGGCTTTATATTGGCCCAAAACCAAAGGAAATTTTTGGATTTGGTAAAGTTTCATTTCCCGACTTACCTCACCTACAGAACAATTGCACTAAGATGGGCAATAGTAACAGGGATTTCTCCAAAAATGGGCAGACTTTCCAGTCAAGTCCTCAGCCAGACTTACAAGCTGATCGGAAAAGAATTGTAAGTGATCACGTCTAAAGAATGCAAGTGTGATCCATTGATTTTATAGTATAAAGGGTTTTTCTTTTCTTTTTTAACTACACATTTTCATTGGCTCAAAACTTGAGAGAAGGTATAGTTGTATTTTTCTTTTATTCTGAAGTTTAATGTACCCAGGATACAAAATCCTGCCAAAATAGCAATAAAATTCTAGGAATTTTGGAGCATTTTAGCTGATACAAACACTTTTGCAGCAGTTAAGCTTTATTTCGTTGCATATTGCAAATACTTCATTTGAAAAAAGGAGAAATAACTTTGTTATGACTTCTGTTTATGCTTTTCTTGAAGTGATTGTAATAAAAATGTTGGTAGATGAATGTAAGTATAAAATTAAGCTGATAGCAACTGCAGGTGAGCCAATGAAAAATTAAGCTGATAGCAATTACAGATGAGCCAATGAAAAATAAGGATCAAGTTGAATGCTATTACTTAAAAGACCAAACGGATTCTCTAATTGTGTAAGTGAGATTTTTTTCAGTATTTTATTCACAAAATTTATTTCATACTTTCCCTGAATAAGGGAATTCATATCTTAAAATGTGTATGAAATGTGATCAAAAGTGTTCTAATTATTTGTTATATAATGGCTTCTAGTTACATTTGACATTCAGTTAGATACAAGTCTTCTCTTCTCCCAAAGAGACGTATTGTGCTGGAGGACAACACCATAACTTTTTTAGTGAAGGGATAGTCAGTAGAAATTGATCTTGAAAAAATGGGTTGAAAATCTATTGTTTCAGGTAGTTACGTGTCTCATTAGAGGTGGAAAACTCAAATCTATACGTTTGGAGGGTGAGCGTGAGGTAGTAACATTCTTGGGAAATATTTTGCCCATTTTTCAACTGTAAATAGCAATATGCTGGTGGAGCAAATGTGCTTTTTTATGTACTTCCTACTCTGTTATTTTGTTTCCTCTTTCATCCATTTTCTTATATATAAGCAATCCAAGTATTTTAAAGTTGTTTCAAACATTCAAATAAATTGCCTTTTTTTTTTCCCCTATGTACTTACCTGAAGGCGGATGACACTTATATCCAGTTGAAAAAGGATTTGGAGTATTTGGATCTAAAGGTAAGATTTTATATTATGTCTTTTTTTTTTAACCCAGTGGTCTTTTGTGTATGATCTTTGTACCTGCATCAAACCACCTTCTGTTCAGAGATAGAAACTCTGTCTTTTGCCATCACTGTTGTGCTTAGAATATTGAGTGTCTTCATAGTAGTGACTGTACAATTAAAGTGCAAACTCGGAAAATGTAATTGCTTCAGTTTGTAGGAAGAACTTGTGTTATTGGTACTCCAGATGAATGATATTATGTGAGTTTAGAGAAATCAGATAAAAAACTGATTCAAAATGTTTGTCTGCTATAGCGTTAGAACCAATATGAAGTCAACTCCTCTAAGTTAAAATAGGGTGTTCTTTTAATCCAACTTTTTCCCTTTAAATCTTCTTGAGCTGACTTTTTCCTTGTTTTTATAATATGCTGTATTTATAATGTCTTGCTTTCTTGTGAAAATGTGGCAATAAATTAGCACCTGTCATTGTTTTCATATTATTACAGCTAAGAGATTTCAAATGCACCCATTCATCCATCCATCCGTAGATACAATCTGCCCAAATAATGTTACATGGTATTTCCTTTGAAAAGAAAAAATTAAAAATAAAATATTGAGCATCAAAGCATCTGTCTAAATTAAATGACTTCTGTATCTGGTACGCCTGATAGTTGGCAATTTGAAAGCACATCTAGACTTAATAATACCAGGTTTTGAAGAAGAAAAAACACCAAAAAGGTATAATAATTTTGCTTAGCAAAGCAGTCTACCACTTTCTATGGTGCGTAGGATGTCTCACCATATATAAATCATATGGTGTTTCTGAAAATCAAAGTGGAGAGAAATTTAACACCTTGTTATGCTTATTGTTTGCATGTACATAGTTCTCACTGATGCCATGGGGCATTGCATATGTGCAACTAATGAGCTGACTGGACCTATTAGTAGGTGTATTTCAATTTTATCTGATGTTTTAATGGTTGAATATATAACCAAATATATCAATGGAAAATATTAATAATACATATTACACATATGTATAGTGTCATATATATATGTATAAAAAGATAGAATATTTATCACTTAATATATGTAGTATATATAGTCTAAATGATCAAATATGTAAACTGTTGTAATCATTAATATACAAACTTAAAATTAGTTGGACACATTTCACTTTAGGCCTTGTTCTTGGTTTGTTCATGGCTTTGCCAAATGTAACTGCATCCCAAGCCATCGGCTGAATTTTATGACAAATTTCACTTTAAATGGTCCTAAAATTCGAGAAATTTTTAATAAACACAGTGTTTTGTCCAATATAAAACACGACAATTTTCACACTTAAAAGTGGCCACGGTTTAAGCCTCTGAAAATGTTATGTGCTTAGCCAAATTATTAGGATGGGTTTTTAACTTTTTAGTGGATTCCAGCCGGATTGATTTGTTGCAGTCTGGGACATTGAGAGCTCTTTGATCTCTCAGGAGCTCCCCTTGTGCCTTCCTGCAGCCTATGTAGCACCTGATGAAAGCAGCCAGAAAGAGAAATCTATGGGGGCTCCAGATCTTTCTGTGAAAAGAAACTTAATCATAGAATCGTAGAATAGTTTGGGTTGGAAGGGGCCTTTATAGGTCCACCCCCCGTGCCATGGGCAGGGACATCTTCAACTAGAGCAGGTTGCTCAAAGCCCTGTCCAACCTGACCTTGAATGTTCCCAGGGATGGGGCATCTACCACCTCTCTGGGCAACCTGCTCCAGTGTTTCACCACGCTCATTGTAAAACATTTCTTCCTTATATCTGGTCTAAATCTACCCTCTTTTAGTTAAAAACCATAACCCCCTGTCCTATTGCAACAGACCCTCCTAACAAGTTTGTCCCCTTCTTTCTTATAAGGCCCTTTAAGCATTGAAAGGCCGCAATAGGGTCTCCCCGGCGCCTTCTCTTCTCCAGGCTGAACAACCCCAACTCTCTCAGCCTGTCCTCATAGGAGAGGTGTTCCATCCCTCTGATCATTTTCGTGGCCCTCCTCTGGACCCGCTCCAACAGGTCCACGTCTTTCCTGTGCTGAGGGCTCCAGAGCTGGATGCAGCACTGCAGGGGGGGT
>NW_009209755.1:132417-134042 GCF_000690835.1 Fulmarus glacialis
CCCAGCATATGGTTGGCCGCCTGGGCTGTGAGCACACATTGCCGGCTCATGTCCAGCTTTTCGTCCACCAGTACCCCCAAGTCCTTCTCGGCAGGGCTGCTCTCAATCCCTTCATCCCCCAGCATTAGCGTTAATGTTAGCATTAGTTCCCTTCTGAAAATCTTGACAGTCAAAATGTCAAGTGTGTTTCCGTAAGAATGATCTACTATTTCAAAATGGGCATTTCTTAATAACCTTCTTTCAGCAGCGGTCCAGAAATGTAAAAATTCAGGTCAGGTTGCTGAGAGATTAAAGAGACATGGAAACTTGAGAAGGTGTCTTTGTATTGGTTAAATTTGTGTTTTGCCACTAAATATAAATTACTGAAGAGAGGCTTTGTTTTGCAGCGTGAGGAAAAAAGAATAGAGTGCTGGATGAAACTAAGCAAATTACATATTGATTTGGTGATGGTGGAATATGAAAATTCACAGTTAGTGTACGTGGTACCTTTCACTTAAGACACTGAAGGCTTAGATAGAAACCCTTTTAATTCAAGTGTCTTGACTTTGTTGGGCTTTGAGTTAGACCCACTCTGATTAAACAGTTTCAAATAGGAACGAAGATTTTTAGAACTGGAGTTAAACTTTTTTCTTTTCACTAAATCCATTATTCCTGAAGATCTCTCTTCCTAAAGGTTTTGAAATATAACTTTTCAACATGGAATAGTAATTAACCAATTAGCTGCATAATGCATGCCAGAGTACTAAAACTGATTACAGTAACTGGTTACATAGCATTTAGTAATTTGCCATTACTCACATGTTGTGTCCCCTCCTTGCTCTTATCCTTTTATATGAGCCTATTTTTTATTATTTAAGAGTTTAAAAATATTACCTAAGAAATAATTATGTTAACACCAAAATGATATTGTTCAACATTATAATGTATTGTCATAAGTATAAATGAAATAAAAATGCTTTAGAGATACTAATCTGTTTCAATAGTTTTCTCTTGCATGTGAGCTAGTTTAAAAAAAAAAAGTCTAAAGGCTCTTTACTCACACTATGAGGAACAATTATTGATAATTTTGAACTTGTCAAATACCATGCATTGTGGAGGTTTCCTTTAACAGTATTGCCCTTAGATTATGAACTTATTTTTCCCCAAAATTGTTGCAATGACTCTGTATTCTTTTTTCACTGTGAAATAGAGGTGTGTGGAGCCTGAAAGAAATGGTGTAACTGTATGCTGTAGCATAACCATGCCTCTTCTGGAAACAAATTTCCACAGTTGTGTTTCCACAGTTGCTGGTTTTTATTTCTAAAGTGGATAGACCCTGTATTAGAAAAGCAGAAAGGAAGAGCAAAGGAAAGAAAAACTTAATTTTCCCCACAAGCTTCTAAGGTGACTTTGCAAATAAGGTGAAACACAAGAGGTGAAGGAAGTTTCCCTTTTTGTGACTACGAAATCAAGTTCAAGCAGGCTACAGGAGGGATGGATGGGCAGCCTCAGTTCAGAATAGTTTTCAAACATTCCCGAGCAGGTTATACAAAATATGGATGAGGAAGTATAGGAAAGTTTTTGTCGCTAAGTATAAATTATGCAACCAGTTGAAGGCAAATCTGGGGCCCTCTTAGTGGTTCAGC
>NW_009209755.1:134073-174495 GCF_000690835.1 Fulmarus glacialis
TTCTGCAGTCATACTGTAATATCTGAAGCTGTTTAGTTTCTACTGCAGTTGAAAGAGGTTGCTAATGCAAGCTTGTGTCTCATAGATAATGAAGGAAAAAGTGCATGACAGGTATTTGTTACGGGAGGAAGGGTAAGTGTAATTGAAATAACTTTTTTCACTGAAGTTTTAACTAGCTTGCTCAAATTATCAATATAGAGCTCTTGGGGCAAGCGTTACTACATTATTACGTGATAGAAAATATCTTGCTGTAATTCCCAACACTCTTGAAACAGCGATTGGGCAAGTCTGAACAAATCCTGTTTTGTGTGGTGTGTTTGTATGTGTGTTTTGCAAAAGTTAAAAAGTCTTATGGTTGGATGAACAATCTACCCATAATATAACAAGATAGGTAGATATCCGGTTGTAGCTTCTGTAATGGCAAATTATATACACTATAAACCTCAAGGATCGGAGTGACATAAGAGCATGTGATTACTACTGCTCATGGAGTTTTGAATTGTAAGGTTTGGGGTTTTTAATTTTTACATCTTTAACAAGCTATTACTAAACTTTTGTTTGAAACAGATAGAAAATAATGGACCTCTGATCAACATGATATACAAAGTGCTGAAGAACTCAGCACAAGGGTTACTATCCAGTATACATGTAAGACTGCTTGCATCTGAAATGTGCTCATCCCATTGCTTTTTAAAATAGCAGTCAATGTTTACATACTCTGGCTTTTACAGGTGTCTTATGGTAAACAGTAAAGCTTTCTGTAAGATTTAATTTTTCTTTCCCCCTTTTTTTTTTTTCCTTTTTTTTTTTTCCTTCCCCTTTTGGAGTCTGTATGCGAAATTATGGCTGACCTTGTGTTTGGTTTCATTTTATCATGTTTTGAAAATGATTGTGTCAAGTAGACTCCTATGTGTAATTTTGAAAGTGTGAAAAAGCATGCTAAATCTTCATTATGTTCTCATGTTCACTGCTTGATAATTAACAAATTCTTTACAGTTCTGATTATGTAATTTAAAATATTCCCAAAACCTGTAGACTCTGGGTTTTATGTTAATTCCATTGATTGAAAGACTTTTGCATTCTCTTGCAGGTAATTAAATATATAAAATTATTACTTTGACATGCTAGTATTTATGCTCACATTTAATTATTTGTCACTATTATACATAGGATTTAGCATTTAAATAATTCCATTGATACTTTTGAAAGAAAGGGTTTTTCTTACATAAAACACATCATTGTGAAAATGAAAATATCCAAAAATTGAAAGTTTTGAGAGGCAGTAAATGGTATTGGTTTTGGTGGTGGGGAAATAACATTTCACCACATGAAGACACATGAGAAGTCTTTGAATGGAGTCTGCCATTGGAGGAGAGAAGACAGTAAACATAAATGATGACCATACTCTTCTGTCTTAAACCTACTTTGCTATTTGAAAATACTATGTGTAGATGGCTAACTTCATATAACGTGTTAAATGAGAAACTGAGATTGTATCAAAGATTTATCTACACTTAAAGTAAAATTTAATTACTTTAAGAAAGCTGGCATGATCCTGTAGGTACCTGTTAGGTTAATATGTAAACTATGTAGCATCACATCTGGAGATTGCCAGTCAGATTCAGTAAAAAGGCAAACCACTGCTTCTACCCCACCAAAGAGACCAACAACTTCCGCTCTTACATTATTAAACACAATATTTAGGTGAACTTTTCTTCATAAACTCTTGCCTGTATATGAATAGAAATATACTGTATATGAGTACTACAATTCTAAACATCAGGTGTTTCTTTCGTAAGACAGTATTTGCTTTAATGAATCTTCAAAAATGTTCTAATCTAGTAATATTAAGTCATTAGATTTTAAGGCTTTTAAAAACTGTATGATCAATGAGCTGTATTATATTGCCATTCTCTTAACCTCATTTATTCACAAAAAGGGTCCCATGTAGACAGTGGAAATAATAAACTTTTCTACAGAGATAGACGTGCCTTCATTTTAAGATTGCTGTGAAGGTTGGAAGTATAATATAGTATAGTTTCTGTACTGATTTAAAAACTGCGTTATGTGAGAAGATAATCTTCTCACCAGAAATTGAATATGAAACAAGTGATTTATGGAATGAGAGATTTGTTATATTATAAACATGTCAAAACAGATTAATTACATTTAATTCCACTATAGCAGTTTTATAGCAGTCTGTTTTTAATAAAATTCACCCTGTGCTATGGAAGAGACTATCCTTTGTAGAATGAAGTAGTTGCCAAAAAGTTGTATTTTTAGTCATTAATTAATGCTGTTATTCTTGCAACCGTGCGTTTAAAGGAACTATTCAAGTCCTTTGGCTTCAAGAAAGCTACTAAAGCCCAACTGTTAAAACTATTAGGTTTTTCAGGAACAGGACCTTTGTAACCATAGACAAGTGAGATTATGCTGTTTTGTACAGAATTTTAAGCTACCGTAAGAGTTACTAAATAGCCTAACATAACTAGTAATCCTTTCTGATAACATTTTTTAAGAACTAAAGCTATATTTGAAAAGGCTTGTATCCAAAATTTTATTCATCTTCCTTAATAACCATGAATATTTAACAAAACTTTTCTTTTCGTTGTTGAAGCATAATTAGGTTTTAGTTTGCAACAAATTTCTCAGATCTTTAAAACCTATTCCTCTTAGGTGACAGGGCGTGACACGTTAAAAGAACGAAGTACCAAACCTGTCAAGATTGCCGAAAGTGATATTGATGTAAGTATCAAATACCACTTCAGAACTTCTTGCATTGTTTTGGCTATTTATGTTGTACTGTTACGTGTTCATATTATTATGCTCTTTGGGGTAAAAGATTGCTAGTGGAGACTTTTCTGCTTGGTTTTTAAAATCTAACATTATATATTTATATGATTTCATTTTCAGGTCAAGCTAAGCATTTTCTGTGAGCAGGACAGAATTCTGCAGGACTTGGAGGACAAAATAAGAGCCCTTAAGGAAAATAAAGTAAGTAGATTAAAAAGGGTTTTACAAAAGAAAATAACAACTTTCATCTAGTCATAAAATATGGAATTACAAACAAAAGATCCGAGTTACTGGATGCTGCTTGCATTGTAGTAGGTTTCTTTGGACATGTGTATAAACTTATATAAGGAAAAGAATTGGGTTTTATGTTAGGATGAGTACTCACTTTTAGAAAACATGTTTTTGAAAATGAGTGTTTTAAAACCACATACACTTAATTTTATGGCATTTATTACAAATTGGAGTACATACATTTTTATGTGTAGTTTTGCTTTATGTCTTAATATGTATACGGTGTGAGGTGGAATCATGTTTCATTTGCAGTTCTTCCCACCTGCACAAACATTGTTTCCATAAATAGCAGCGTGCTATTGAGCTCTTACTGTAACTTGTGTGGTGGTTTGTTGGTGGTTTGTTTTTTTTTTTAAATGGAGTGAGAGAAGGGAGAGACATTCAAATTTGTAGTAATTTCAGAAACCTATGGCATTTTATATATAGTACTGTGAGCTTAGTTCTGAGGGTTATGACTGAGATGCTGGAATATCTCCTGTGACAAGTTTGTAGTTGGAACCCACCTCCCTTCCTCAGTGCCCATTCAAGTTAGAGTTCAAATAGTAAACAGTAACAAAATGGTTTGCCTTTTCTTGTCTTTCCTTGCCTGTATGTATCTTTATCTGCCTCACTGCCTGTGAGCTATAGCTGTCAATAAATCGAGGTGGTTCAGAAAAAAATCTATTCTAAAATGGAAATACTGTCCAGATAGATCCTTTGGAAGAGCTACTGTGCAAAAATGATTCAGTGTTATTTACTCCTGAGTGAACGAATCGGGCCTACTTAGTGTTTTAGACAATATTTTAATCCCTCACACGGCTAGTTTAACTATAGCGGTGAATGAGAACCTATCCTTAAAGAAACAGCTAATGCTGTGCTGTGGTAGGGCTGTCACAGTTCTGTACTGCTTAGTGGGAATTTTTCTGAAACCGTACATTAGTTTTGTACAACTGTAAACGGAAGAATTCCCCTCTCACTGCTTTGTGTTTTCCACAGTTTTGGCTACTTAATGGAAAGATTTAATGGAAAATATCAGATAATTTTTGTTATAATAGTTAATTAAGACTCTTGCATTTTTTTGTTTACATCTTCGTCTCCACAACAGGAGACCAATCCTAACCTCTAGTGGCTTATAGGAAAGACTGGGGAGGTGGAAAACAACTTTTATTTTCCCGCAGGTAGATCCATAAAATTCCATGTAAATGTTGTAAGCTTACTGCCATCATCTTCTTTGCTAGGATCAGCTGGAGTCTGTTTTGGAGGTTTTACACAGGCAGATGGAACAGTACAAAGACCAACCACAACACGCAGAAAAAATATCTTACCAGCAGAGACTTTTGCAAGAGGATCTCATACATATTCGGGCTGAAATATCTAAAGTTTCAACGGTGTGTGTTTTTGGTTGTTTCAAGAAAACCATAATTAAAATAACCAGTTAGAGTAAAAGTGTATAGTTTTTTGGATAGTGGAGTTAAGTCCTGTTCTGAACTGATAAGGTTAAGGTGCAGGATACTGAACCAGAACCAAAAAATGTAAACAATCTCTCCAGCTTTTCTTTTCAATGTCCCTTTCCCATTCTCATCCCCATTCCCCACCCTCAAAAAAAAAAAAAGCTCAAAAAACTTTTTTAGACCTTTTTAATTTATGTGTGGGGCTTATACTGCAAATCTTTCAGCTAGTCCTTTGAAAATACAAATGTGATTCCATGGTATTCTTCCAGGGGAAAGGGGATTGGGAAAGTCTGTTGATATTTCAGTCAAAATTTACTGTTGATATTATGACTTAATAAAATTGAAATGCAATTTAATGTTGCATTTTTCTTAATAAAAGTGTTTCTAAGAGTTGGCCATGAAAGAGAGTATATTAAACCTGGGTGTCGTGTACTCAGTATATTATTCCTGCCTCTTAATGAATATGGGACCAGCTCTTCATAAGATTGTTTCTAGAATTGCGTGAACACCTTTCCTATAGTAAGATCTGAACATTAAAATGCCAGTATTATTTAAAAAAAAAAATAAATATATATGCAGTGTTTTGTGCCTGTAGAAAATGTATGACTCACAGACAGCATTTAAAATTTAATCAGGGGCTTAAATAACAAGTAATTGTAAGAATGGCTGTACTGGTCTGGTCCAAGGCTCCTTCTAGCCAGGCTTCTGGCTTCAGCAGTGGGCATAAGCAGACGCTTAGGGAGGAGTAAGGATAGGAGAGGTGGGTAGTATTTGCTGTCATAACCAATCCAGCTTGTATTTTCAGCTCAGGGAATTCCTGAGGCTGTTGTGGTTTGTTTTCTTTTTGGTTTTTTTTTTGTCTATTTAGTAATGCTAAATCATTCCCAAGAACCTGTACAGTCTCCTATTAAATTTTGTGAACCTTTTGCATCCAAAACATCATTTGGCAAGGTATTGCACTGATCTTTTCCCCACTGCGTGGACAGCCACTTTCTTTTACTTCCTTTCAGCCTGACTTGTACACGTTTCATGTGCTATACCCTTGTTCTTGTATAAGAAAGGATGGGGAACAGTCAGTCATTACCACTCTCTCCATGCCACTCATGGTTTCATAGACCTCCATTATT
The DNA here is from genome assembly GCF_000690835.1 of Fulmarus glacialis. Taxonomy (NCBI): domain Eukaryota; kingdom Metazoa; phylum Chordata; class Aves; order Procellariiformes; family Procellariidae; genus Fulmarus; species Fulmarus glacialis. Next base: position 139,715 of record NW_009209755.1, read on the forward strand.
TCTTCCCCTCAACTCCCAAGTGATCTCTTTTCTAGACTTCAGAGAAAAAGCCTACTTCATCATTCCTTACATAAAAATGCTCCAGACACTTGATTTTCCTCAGTTCTGGGTCAGAAGGCAGACTGTGGTGCCATGGATGCTGGAAACAATCTAAGTAAGGGTGATTGGATAGCCTTATTTTCCAGGTGTCTGCTTGTTTATTCACTTCTAATGACATTACACAGTCTGTAGAACTTTTAAAGAATAACCTGCTTTGTGTTTCAAAACATGAGTTCTGGTTTAGGTGACTGGATTTTAATTATAAACTTGTTTTAAATAGAGGAGTAAGGTAAAAGGAAATGGAACTGGAATAGACTTGATTCCTTCATAGCATATTAGTCATGGTTCAAATTCTATTAAATGCCAGTTTTATGCTTAAGAAATGGTTTTGTGTGAGGAAGCTGGCCAGAACTTTTTAACTAGGGATTTTTGACTTGATCTTGCAAGCTATAAAGCATTTTCAAGTTTATCATCAACTCTAAGCAAGAATGTAGACTACAAAATGGATTTTTTGCTTCTTTTTATAATAGAACAACACCATCTTAAAAACACTTTGGTGTTCAATTAGAGAATGGATAGAGTGATTTTGAAGTTTATCGTAACATTGTATTAGAGCATTCACTCTATTAATAGGAAATGGAAAATGCCTGGAATGAATATCTGAAACTAGAAAAGGATGTGAGCCAGCTGAAAAAAGCCTTACAGGAACAGATGAATAGTTCATTGGTATCTCAGGTGAGTCCATTTCCAGACACTGGTTTACTTATGAGATTATTTTGTCTGAACTTGAAAGCTATCATCCCATAAGAGAAATTCTCCGCAATTTTTGCATTGTATTCAGCTGTCATGTAGCTTAGTTTGCAAAGTTCAGACATTGTAACAGCACAGCTGTGCAGTAACTAGCTATCTTGCAGCATGTGTAATTGTTTCTCATAAGTTGTCTACGCAAATTTGTCATTATTTTATTATGTTTTTATTACATGCTGACATCTTGACATTGATAACGTATTTAATTTATAAGACTATGGAGGACTTCTTAGTCTTCCATTTATTTGATCTGACATTGTTGGCTTCTTTATCCATTTTTAAGAACATCAGCCACTAGCTTGTTATTGTCATTACTTGTTCTTTGTCATGTTCTTCTATTTATGGAAGATTTATCTCTGCAGATTGTTTTGTGAAGTGGAGTAAGTGTTTAACAGCCATCGGTAATTGAAAGACATCTCGGTTTTAAATCAATTATTCAGTTTTGAATCTTACAAAGAAGCTTTGTTTGAAGCTAAGTTATTCTGTTTGCTGAACTGGATGTGGCATAACAGATTATTTCTACATACCTGCTTACAACTGGTGATTTTATTCTTAGAGCAAGGAATACAGTCCAGATTTTTTTTCCTGTGTTTAAACAGAAAAGTTTTATTTAGAAGACAAAACACAAGGAACAAAGCTATTGTATACATTTTGCTCAAATCTTAGCCTACTTTTCCAAATATCCTGGACCAAATTTATTTATTTGCAACAAATACCTGATCAGATATGAATTGAAGTCTATTTATTTTCACTATTAATGGATAAATGTTTTGTATCAAAGCAAGAGTTGTAAAACTTTTTTAGATTGCATCAGTCATCAAAGTCCATTTTCATTTAGTTTTAATTTTGGAGGTGGGGAGTGATTCAGTTTTTAGAGCCAGAATATTATGTAATTGAGCTCAGCTGTAGAATACATCCCTCCAAAAAAATCTCAGGGGTATTTTAGAATAAAATCGTCCCTGTATGAAGTTATTTCGTTTAACAAAGGGAAATTACAGGTTTAAACAAAATATACTTTGTTAAAGTACTTTAACAAACAGTTTCCAGTTGTGCATTGAGCATGCTTAAAATACTGGATGTGTGGCATGTGATTTAGCAATACATATAGAAGGGAATGCAGTTTGCGCAGAAAAAATGTTAACTCAGGTTTAGTGTCATCTCATATCACATACATGCATAATTATAAAAAAATACACATGCACGCACATACACAAACATATGCACTTTGTGTTTGGTGTGTGTATACTTACATATATATGTATATACATATAGGCATAGATTTTAAAAAATGTTTCTGAATACCTATTTTGGAGATACTAAGGGGAGCTGATTTTTTCAGAAAGTACTGAATGTTTTTAAAACTACATTCCTTCAAAGAAGTCTCACTTGAAGTACCCATAATAGAGTTTTTTTGATCTTTGCCCAAGGGTATGTAGACTCGAGATTGTTTATCTAGTATTTTCCAATAGCACTACATTAATACACATGTATTTAAAAAAATGTAGTCTTCGTGGAATATTATTAAAAATACAATAAATTTGCAGGCTCAAATTGCTGTAGGAAACAGCTAGTGTTGTTTCTATATAGCATTAATTAAAGGTTAAACCTAAATGTTTCAAGCAGCTCAGAGTAAATCTTGCTTTAAGAGTGTAGCTTCATTGTCTTTTGCTTAAGGGGTTGGGGGGATCTGGGCATGCTGAAATTAACTGAGATGTGGTATTTTGTCAGTGATAACTTTTTAGTTGCTGTTTCTCCTCTGGTTTTATAAACCATTCTAAATTATGTTTCTGTGTGAAGGAAGTTAGAGAAATTGATTTATCTCTCCAAGTTACCTTTTCATGCTTGCCCATAAAGTATATTTATACCCTTTCGTGAACAGCAATCTTGGCTTTCATCATTTAAAAATAAATTCATCTGTTTATCTTTCAGATCTAGTCCATTTTTGATCTAAAATATTCCCTTCACATCAATATTTAAGTAATGGAAAGAAATAATATTAAAAGATCTCCTGGCTTTTGTACATTACTGATCAAATATTTTCTGAGTGGTTTCAGAAGCAGGATTTTTTGTACATGTAGGAGGTTTTTTAACCAGTTCTGAGGCTTGAGTATTGTAAATCCATCATTTGGTTCCTTGTAGTATGATTAATCTCAGAAAAATGAAATGAAACGTACAAATTTATAGTTTGTATCCTGACAATCTTTCAAGATATGTCCCATCTATAGAGTGAGTTTACTGCAGGCAAATAACGTTCTCCATCATTTAAATGTTTGTGTTCTTGGCACCCTGTTTGCTGATCTGTAACCTGGCTGAGCATATTTTCTGATCTAAGACAGAAAGTGGAAAGCAGTTTATATGCCTTCCTTAGCTCTATGAGGTGTAAGAGCTTTTACTAAAGTTTTTCTCTTTCAGGCTTATAGGATTAATTAGCGGTTATTTTGCAGCTCATGGCAAGTGATGGATTTCTAGAGTTCTTGAGCAGTTTCTAAGCAATTCTTAACTACAGTGTTTCACTGCCTTCTGCTTTCTTTAGTAAAACCAAGAGGAAAACGATATTATTAAGTTTATTCTTAATGTCAGTTTCTGAAGGCAGAATTACCAGGCTTTGATTAAGTAGATGAGAATAGCTATTTGTGATGATTGCAGTGAACATCACAAATGGTGGTGGCTTCAGTAGCCAAGGCCTCTGGCTGCAAGATGCAATCAAAGGCAGACTGCGGGCTGTAGGCAAAGCTTCCCTTTCTTTCCTCCTGGAAAGCCTTGGTAAAGCAAATAGGATGCAAGATGAGACCAAATCCTGGAACAGCACCAATATATTGTTTCAACCTTACCCCCAGTCTTCTATAGGAGGTCTTCCAAGACTCAGAAAATGCTCTAATAAATTTTATGGACAAGATATGTTGGCTTGTGTTGGTGGGATTTTTTTTTAAATTTTAAAATAATTATTTAACTCATTTCTAGACTCCTAAGTTTTCATGTAAGTTCTGAAACATTAGTTTGGTTTTGGTGTCAAAAGAAGGATAAGCCCATAATAATTAAAAATGAGATATAATTGATTTTTCTTTTTTTCTTTTACTACAAACATCAGGAGAAAACACAAATACAAAAAGACTTGTGGAGAATTGAAGATGTTACAGCTGGCTTGAGTGCAAATAAAACAAACTACAAAACCATAGTAGACTCTATCAAGAATCCAGGTAAGGAGAACATAGTTAAAACTTAAAAAAATATACAAATGCAGCTGAATCTTAGGTCTGTGCAAATAGTCTAGAAGTTTGTTCTACTACAGAAAATCCAGTTAATTCTGCTGTTGGTTGCATCAGAAAACTCTGTTGATTGAGCACATTAACTTGGCGTTTCTTTGGTTGAGGTGCAAAAATGTTTTTTGTTGTTTGTTTTCACATACTGATGTATGTGATGTAACAAGCCATAAAAAAGGGAACAATAATAATAATAATAATGGACTACGTTCTTCAAGTTGCAGAAGGAGTTTCTGTTACATGCCAGGCTCATACCAGCGTACTGTCTGTTCTGCGTTCTGTCCAGGAGCTCCTCTCGGTGTTCTTATCTGCTTCCCCCCACCCCCCCCTTGGGTGCTGCCCACCTGCCCTTGTTGCAGTTGCCTCCCCCTTCCCTCTTCAGGCAGGTGTTCGGTGGGCAGAGCAGCAACATCAGCTATGGAAAAGAGGAAGGGAAAGTGTGTGTGGTCTGCATTTCAATTGCTTTATTATGTTTCAAAGAAAAGACCTAACGCATTGGGATAGCAAGAGACTGTTAACACCTACTGTAAATTCACTTTATATTTAAAGTATTTTTGCTTACCTTTTACATACAGAGATAAAATAGCTCTGAGATGGTGAGATCTTATTTTATTTAAGGTATGGCTGTGAGTGCTTAGCCTTGTCTAGATCTATAGGCATCTTAAGGAATCTGTGGCATGGGGCCAGATACAGCCTATGAACTGATTTCGTATGACTCTGGGGCTTTTCCTTCCTTCCCTCCCACTGCCCTCTCCAAGGAATTTTACTGGATGATATTAAAGTGTGTGGTTTTATTTTTGGCCTGAAAGGCTTGCTTGATCCTCACCCCTGCTATAATGTAACAGTCAAACACTTTTATGTCCAAAAAAACCCCCTGTTTGTGTTCAAAGCAGTGTGCAGAGTATTAGGGCTGTTTTGTGAAGTCTAAGGATGTTAATTGCTATTCTTATGAATGTTATTGATAAGAAACAACACGTAACACATTTGCATATTTCTCCCCTAGAGAGAAAAATAGTGCCTTCATTTTCTCAGTCTTCAGTGCCTTCCTTACCAGCTTCCCTTGCAACTGCAGAGAGCAAACTTTCAGTCCCACAGAGCCCTCCGCCCAGTCCAGTTAAATCCTCTCCGGAGGTTCGGCTGTATCCACAGCCTTATTTCCAGGCCAGAACGCAGCACCAAGCACAGCAGCTGAAAAAAATCGAGCCACCTCTTCAGTCACCAATTAAGCTAAAGCCAAAGGTTGTAAGTACTGCTCTTGTGAGATTCATTCACCAATGTTTCCATTTACTTCTGGCAGAAACAGTGAGTGTTTCACGATTATAAAGCGCACACAATGTGGAGGCACAACAGGGAGACACTTGGTTTGTATTGAAACTGAGCAATAGCACTTCCAGGAGAATATATGTGCATAACCTGGAGCTATATGTACAGTAGCCATACACTGTTTTAGAACATACCAATGCAGAGCCTTCCTTGGTAATGCTTTGTCGTTGATTAGTTGTTTGCTTTCTTGAGTCTTTAGTTTTTAAAGCCTCAAGTTCCTGGTGCGGACAGAGGAGAGCATGCTAAAGCAGTCACAAATAACTCTCATAATGTAATGAACTTCCAGTCAGTTTATGCCAGACTGTTTTCAGACTGTTTGCCAAATATGTGTGCTTTCCTGTTACTAGGAAGATGAAGCACCGCCCAGACCTCCTCTCCCTCAGTTGTACAGTCCTGATGATCAGCCACCAGCTGTTCCACCTCTCCCGAGAGAAGCCACTGTCATCAGACACACATCAGTGCGGGGCCTGAAACGTCAGTCAGACGAAAGAAAGAGAGACAGAGAACTCGGACAGTATGTTAATGGAGATTATAGGGTGAGCACTCGTATACCTATACACCTGCATTTTAAAGATACGTGAACCTATAATAAAAGGTATTGTCTGTAGGTCTTGTAACAAGGAGAGAGAGATAATGGTAGAGAGATAGTAATGGCAGGGAGAGATCTATGCTGTATAATAATGGCAGAGAGAGATTTAGTAATCCAGAAACAAAGCTTTAGGATTTGTTTTGAGATTATTGAGACTTGCTGTCTGCAATTTCATTTGAGCTTATGAGTATTTTTCCATATAGGTGGAACTACGTTCATACATGAGTGAACCAGAACTAGCAACGATAGGTGGTGACCTCAGCCAACCTTCCAGTGGTTTAATAAGCTCTGACAGTGGGTACCAGACACTACCTACCCGTGGTAAGCCAGGAATTTATGTAGCTGATTTTTAACAGTACTGTCTGTATAGAACCTTTTCTCTCCTAGGATTTTCTGGAGATGGTCTTTATCATCAGATCATTATTTTTAGATTAACTATACAACGCTGTGAAAGTCTAGAGATTTTGTACATTTTAATGGTGCCGTTACAGACAACCAGCCTTTTGCAAAGCAACTTAATATAATGCTTAAAAAAAAAGGCATAGCAAAACATGAAATTAGCTGTTAGAATATCTCCTATATTCAGAGTTATTTTTCCTCATAATTTCTGTGTGATCTTTTACAAGCTCAAGTATTTTTTAAACACTTTTATTGCCATTGAAATGAAAGAGGTAAAGAATGAGAATATAATACCCCCAGATACTACATGTGACTTGACACTCCATCCCCACTGTGCTACAGTCCTGTAACTGTTTCACAAATGATGACAGAGAGGACATTTGGGGAAGAGCAATTCATTTCTTAGCCATTCTTTTCTTATTTCTTTCCTTTCTGACTGTGAATGTTAAGGTTTGATTTTCTTCATAGATGTGATTATTTGTACAGCTTATGTACTGTTGTACAGCTGAGTTCACCCCATACCTCATTTAATATAAGCTTCTAAATTATCGTAGGTATTTCTGAATTCTGATCGATAGTGACCTGAAACACATTACTTTTGGCTGAAATGAAATTTCATGCTTCTCATGATCTTCTGAACTGCAAAATGTGAAATGTGAGCTAAAATAGTAACCAGAATGTCGTAGAAAAAGCATGATAATTTAAAAAAAAAACTAACACTTGTCTTCCTTTTGTCTGTCATTTGGTTTTAAAGCATTCTCTTTTTCCTTATCAAGGTTTATCTGGATCAACTTCCAGACTGCACCAATCATCTACCATTTCATCATACGCAACACTTCGAAGGGATAGGTCCAAGGTAAGTTTTAAATTAACATCTGAAGGCAAATGGCTGAACTGTTCAAAATACTTAAGCCCAGAATATATTTTGCATAGCAGGAAGTGGGATTGTAGTAGCATGGAAGAGGACCCAACATGTGTGATCTAATAAAATCTCCAATTTTTCACTTTCTTAAGTGAATCAGGAAGCAGACATACAACTTACTGCATTTGAAATAGATTTATAAAACAACGTTTAAAACCAAAAATCAGCAGTACTAATAGAAAATATAGAGTTGAAATATGCAAATTAATGCAAAAATAATAGAACAAAACCATGTTAATTTAGTAATAAGGTAGGAGAAAGAGTTAATTTTTTGTATACTTCTTATAAAGTATTAATTACAACACTGTTTTGTGTGCCTTGTGACTTCTACAGGAGAGACCAAAGAGTGCCTTGGAACGTTTATACTCTGGAGACCACCAAAGAGGCAAGATGAGTGCAGAGGAACAACTAGAAAGAATGAAGCGACACCAGAAGGCACTAGTTCGTGAACGCAAGAGAACTCTTAGCCAAGGAGAAAGGCAGTCTGTTTCATCTCGGTCTTTCATCAGGCCCATTTCTGCAGACATAGGCTCAGTATGTTAGATATGCCTTAAAAGGACTAAACTAAAAACATCTTTGGATTTTTTTTTTCCTAGCAAGCACTTTCACTTGAGTGTGTGTGATGCTTCTAGACTAATTAAATCAGTGTTATACAGTATAAAATGAGTTCAGAGAGTGTGAGGAACAGGTGATCTTTTTTTACTAGTAGTTACGGTGTATGTAGCAGGTTAGGTCAGAGGTTAGTGTGCTGAGTGGAGATGTGAGTATATTGGAGTGATTTCAGAGACATGATTGGTTTTTATTGGAATTGTATTTAGAAAGTGTAAGAAGCTTGTACAGTTTTAAAACTGCTTCATAATGGAATGGGCCTTTTAGAATGTTCTTACTCGCCATGGGTATTTTTCTTTTTAATTCATAAATTAGGCTGCAAGATAGTTGTGGTAATATCAGACCAAGGTGGCCTGTGTTTGTTTTTTTAAAGAGGTGATAAATGGATAATCAGTTTTAAAATCTAATCATGCTGATTAGAAATGTAAGAGCTAATGTGTTTTAATTGATAGAAATTCTTCTTTAAAGCTCAAAATGTAGAATATTCTAATAAGGCTCAAATTTAAGCTGCTGAAGAAAAGGATTTTTGTTGCGTTCTGAGATTAAATGCTGTACAGACGATAAGTTTGTAACGATACATTTTGGATACTAACCAAAGCAATTCTAATTGGTGAAGTTACCCAGTCGCTCACTTGGTGCTAAACCAAGATTGTACTGTAATTGCACTTACGCTGTGGTCTTTTAATTTATTTTTTTATTTGGTCCATTAGAGCTTTAGAATGATCACCTTGTTTTACCTAATTCATTGCACAAGGTCTCTTGCTTTTAGATTTGTCACTCATCATACCTAATACCTCTTTTTTTATTTGCTTGTTTTTAATTTGCAGAATTTTGTAGTTATTTTAAAATTTCTAACTGGACTACTCAATTTTTACCAGGCTTAATTGCATTTAGTACATGTGTGTCAATTGCTAGCATTAAAAAAAACTATAATATTCAGCCTTTCATCCCCGCTGTTCAGTAGCACTAATTTACAGCCAGTTATTTGTATTTACTTTCCCAGTAAATACGAGTGCACTACTTGGAGACATTCATCTATTTTGTCTTCTGTTTTGCAATCACAAATTTATTAAAGATAGTGCGTAATATTTGGGAACTGTAGAACTATAGTATCACTGTTGTTTTCATATTTTAATTAGAAGAACTAAATCTGAGCTTCTTATATTTCCTGACTCACATAACATACACAAGTCGAATTTAAACATTTTCATAACACTCCTTATTAACACTTGTGGCAAACACTTTATCTATAAATTTGGGTGCCATCTTGGTCTTTTTTTTGCTGTAAAGAATTAAAATAGAATCTTTCAGCCCTAGCAATGTTTTGTAGAGGTCCTCTCTTGTGCCTATAGGGCTTTGATAAGCAAAAAGCATGTTTGATAGCACAATTACTTACAGCATTACAATTATTTAGCAGCCAAAATGGCAAACAGTTAAATGTATAATTGAAGTGCTGCTCAGTATGTAATATTTGCTTTAAGCATACATTGTATGTGTAACTCTAATTTTTAATCGGTCAGCTCTCAAGTGTAGTATGACATTTTAATTATTGAACACAGTACCTGAATTAATTTGTTATATACAATGCCTTTTTAATGTAAAAATCGCAACATCAAAGCCAATAAAAATACTGCTTCGTAATAATGGTTTGATGTTTTTCTTACCTATATATAATAACTTGAAAATGATACTGTGTGTATAAAATATACTATGTCAATCAGGCCTGGTTCGAATATGAGTAGAAGAATGAGTTTAGAGTACTCATATGAGAAAACATTTTTTTCTCTTTTGAATTCTGTAAAGAAACATCTTCATTTTCAAGATATAATTACCTTTCAGCTATTTAACTTTTTTAATATACGTGGAAGATATGTATCTTCTGAGTGAATAATGAGAGCTTGTGCATGAATGGGTTTCATTTAGATTTATTAATGCAAGTAGCATGATGAAGTCTAAGGACTTCATATGAAGTTCAAACTTCAATGAAAACAAGCCAAAGATTTGTAACAGAAATACTAGAGATGCTTTTAAGAAACATATAATGGCACGTTCTTCTCTTGATACCCTCAAATGCTTGAGGAGATAATTTTGTTGTTGTTGTTCTTTTTGTCCCTTCTCTTTCCCACTGCTTTTAATACCGTGTTTCAATTCTGTATGGTAAAGTTTCTGAGATCTGCTGGATGGAATGATGCTGCAACTGAACTTAATTTTTTAAACAAAAAAGTGTTGGTAGTGTTCTTAAGTGTGAGTTTATATGCAGCTGTGTTGTGTGTAGCTGTGAAGGAGCTACTATGCAATGATTTGGGAATTATGCTGCTTAGAAGTTACTAAATTATTATTTTTTAATTCAAGACAAGTTAATGCTAGTATGTAAAATATTATCAGCTTTAATCACTAGGTATTATTCTAGAAAGACACATAAAAATTTCAAGTTGCAATTCTCAACCTGCAATACAAATCCCCTTTCTACGTAGTGATTCAAAATCACACAGCACTGCCTGGTTAGAACGCCTAGGACTAGTCTGTCAGTCCATAGACTCACTTGTATTGGCACCTGTGCTTCAAAGATGTTTGTGTGTAGCTGTTAATCAGTATATGTGAAATTGCGATTAATACATTTGTTAGAATTTAATACTGCTGAACGTTACCTGTAAAATTAAACAGTACTCCAAAATCCGTGCAGCACAGCTAGAGATCAAATCTCCCAACCATATGTTCCAAGAAATACAGTTGCATTTCCTTGTCAGTTAAAGCGTTTGCTCTCTGGATTCTTTCAGCAATAGAACATTTGCAGCAGTAGTGATGTACATTGCTAAATGATGAATTTGGCAGTATGGTTGAATGCTGTTAATTGTTTTGTATCTATTACCAGTGGAAACGAGAGCAAGAATTTGATTTGCAGTTACTTGAGAGGGCAATTCGTGGAGAAGACAAGGATGAAAATGAATGGTTGAAAGTTCAGCCAGTAGCAGTGACAGAGACAGACCTGGAGCCTCAAGACTATGATTTAGATATCAGCAGAGAGGTAACACTCATAATTTTTTGCCTCCTATTCTGTGCCCCAAAATATTAACCTTTCTAAGTTTTAGATAGTGAATTCTCATCTTTTCTTTCAAAAGTTAGCTGGAAGTTTCAGCTAAAAGGAGTCTTTTGGGTATTGAAAATTTATGACCTGGCACTTAGAATCTCTGTAAGGTTTGTGTTCGTATTGTGTTTTAGTGGAGAGAAGAAATTGAAAGGTCGTCTCTACTGTTTGAAATATGTATCTCAGGCTTTATAGAGGAAAAAGTGATTAAGTTAGGCAATGTTATATAAATTGGAAAAAAAGATGGGAAGACAACATCAAGAGTATTTGAAAATAAGAAGCAGAAATGAAGTAAAAGTTAGTTCCTCAGAGCTACCTTACTCTTCATTTTGACTGGCAAAATATGGTAGAGAAGAGGGGGCACTGCTTTGTCCTGGTCAGAACAGAAAACACCTTTCTGTCAGCTTTTTAGATGACTTTGTTGGTGTTCTGGGCACAAGATCTTTTTTCAGCTCTAGTAACTGAGTGAAGTATTTGTTTGAAATGCGATTGAGCCATCTGGTGGAAAAGAAAGACTATAGCAAGTGGAAAGATTTCAGTAGGTACTATGCATTGTGTAAAATGCCATGGTAGGTGGAAAATCAGTAACATTTTTAATGATAATTAGACTAGTAAGCACCTCTACTCTTCTGAAAGCCGTTGGCAATGTATCATTTTATATAGAGAGATATTTGTAAGAGGTTGAATCTGTGAGACATTATTTGTTGATCTCTATGAATGAATTAATCTTTGTATATTTTCTACAGAAAATGCAGTGCTCCTTTAAACTTCAGAAACAGAAAAAATACCTCCGTTGTATTGCCTTTCCTTGTTGCACTCTGCTATTAAAATTTTTTCCAGAAGGCCTCCAGGGCTACGTGAATCACTTCGTACATCCAAATTAGCACCTTAAGCCTAGGATAGGAAACATTTTTGCTTATAGGCATTTCTGTCCCACTTCAGAGTAACTGAAGCAGGTCTGAAGCTCTGAATGTGAAGCTTCTTTCTCAGGTTGCCCAAGTTGTCCTTTTTCATTTCATATACCCATCCTCTTCACCTGGCAGGCACTTCTATACCTGAGATAGTTCTGTGCCTCATAAGGAAAGTTAACTCAGTTGTGTCTTTAAGGCCAATAAATCTGCTGTTCACATAATTACGGAGTTTGTTATTCTGGAAGTGGCAGGATGAGCTTATCTAGGTTACATATAATATGGAGATAGATATTTAAATTTAAAAAAAAAAAAAAAAAAAAAGAGTGTGTCTGTATGTATATAGCTACAGAGCTCCAGAGAGGAGTTGGATTTGAACGTAAGGAAGTGTAGTGGAAAATGAGGGTTTTTCATTGGGTTTACTGAGAAGGAAATATGAAAATTTGAGGTTGTGATTTTAACGTGGTTATGAGTGCCGACGACTGTATTGTATGCTTTGGGCCTATGCTTGCCTGCAAATTACTGAGCCTAATCACTGGGGGTTAGGTCAGGCCGCTTTACATATGCCACTGAATTAGTGTGGAATAAGTTCAGTGGTGAAAAATTTAGGATTATTTTTATTTAAAACTTTGAATTTTGAAAACTCATCGCCTCATGAGTGTTTTAACAAAAATCCAAAGAAGAGAAGAAAAAATAGTTCCCTTTTACTTATTTTTGTTTATTCACACATCCTCTCTTTGTGCTTTTCAAAAGCAGTCTGTTCTGTATAGTAAGCATTGGTTTTCAAAGTCCATTTGTAAACTGAATTTTCATTGGGTTTAGATCTCTTATGTGGAGCAAAAATTTCCCACAAAGAAACTGATCCCAACAAAAATTTGTTGCTAGTTTTTGTGCAATCATATTAAAATTTTCAATCTACAGAATTATGTGTGTGCAACGTGTTGTTACAATCACAGAGTGTTCGTGTATTTCTGGGTCAGTTCCCTAGACAACTTTTGAACACCTAGGACTTCAGATTTTATAGTGCAAGAATTTCCTAAGATGATTACAAACTGCTGTTTTTCTTTTCTTTCTTTTTTTTTTCTCTCTGCTGCTCACAGAAGAAGATTATGCAATCTCAAAAGGATGATACCTTAGATTAAAACTTTAGGTGGTGTTTCTTTTCAGTTGTAGGGAGTCCTCGCTGGCATGACAGACATATCATGACATTAAAATCTCGGATTGTCCAGTTAGTCTTGTAGTTGTTGCTTTTTCTACCATAACAGCTTTAGGCAGTGTCCTACTTTGGGCTCTAAGCCTGAGCTGAAGAAAGAATCCCTGTTGATTCTGATTTCTTTTGTAATCCCCTTTAATATTTTTTCAATCTGTCTTCTAAAGTAAAATGAATCAGAGGGAAAAGGCACTGTTAAAAGGGCATCAGCTCATATCCAGAGGGAGCGTTTAGTATCAGGTACATGTATTGACTGTGAAAACCCATGCTTTATTCTTTTCACTGTGTTCTCCCATTGAAGAGAATTTATCTCAATTTTTTTTCAGTCTTTGTAATTAAAAACTTGATGCTTGCTTTCTTTCCACAGTTGTCAAAACCTGAGAAGGTTGCAATTCCAGAACGCTATGTTGAACTGGAGCCAGAAGAGCCTCTTTCTACAGAAGAACTGGCAGCAAGGCAGCGTAAAGCAGAAAAGATAAAGAATATTCTTACTAAATCAAGGTCTTTTTTTTTTTTTTTCCAAATCTTATATAGGAGCTGGTGTTAAACATTGGGAACTAACTTCATACAACAGTCTAATTCCTATTGAATTATCTAAGTGTAATTTGTGGATTTTAGAAAATGCACACAGAATTTATGTAGCATACTTAAAGCTCCTTTTTAAAACAGGGTAGAAGAGATAATGACAAATTTTGTATATGTCCATTTTCTTGTTCAGAACATCCTAAAATAGTAGTGAGTCCTTAGCAAGCAACTTGTAGATGAGAGTGAGGAGGAAGGAAGGGCACAGATCTGTTGTCTCCAGAGAGCTGGAGTTCTGAAAGAACACTTTTGGCTCGTCGCAGCTAATGTAGAGTCAGCTGAAACATTCCGTTTCAAGAATTTTATTACCTCAAGTATCTGCTGTCTCTTTGGAAGACAGTTAAAGAGGCTGTGCCTGAGGACCACCAGGTTATACCTTTTCCTCTGGGCACTAGCAAGAAATTTTACTAACAGCTTCAAATAAATAGCATTTTTTGGTAGTGCTTTCATGTAATCAGCGTATTTACAACAAAGGGCTTTCAGATGTACTTAATGCTGTGCAGAAATTGTGACTGAATGTGTAATGGCTGCATCATTTGTCTTTGTATGCTGTAGTCATGTACATACAATATCTAACACTACTTTAAAGAACTTCAATATATACGGAGCTTGATAGATGAGATCTGAAAACTGCTGGATGAATTCAAGCTTGTTCTCACCTGCATGGTGGATTCTTCTTTGTGTTTGTAAACCTTAATGTTGTTTTGCACTTTCCCACTAGTATGCACAATCTACAGCCTACTGTTGGCCAGGACAAGCACAACTCAGTTGATTTAGATTCACAGCTGCAAGAGCAGGAGCGCATCATTACCATATCATACGCTTTGGCTTCTGAAGCCTCTCAGAGGAGCAAGGAGGTAGCAGGTAATATTTAGTTATTTACAAAATAACAGATATTTCTTACCAGTTTCTAAAGTTGTGTGGGGTTGCTGCTGAACTCCTGGCATAAGAGAGAGTTTTAGTCATTCATATTCAAAATAGTGAGAAGTGTGTATAGATAACAAATTTAGAGAGACTAAAGATCTACGTTGAGTATTTGGCCTCTAATGGACAGGGTGAAGGCGACAAAATAGTATGATCAGTTAGTTCAGAGCTTGGAAACTTGCTCTTGCTAATAGTACTAAAAAATTAACATTTTCAATGAATTCCCTATAATTATATTAAATAAGGTATTTCTATATTCATTTTTAGAAAGTAAATTGATCTGTGGCTTAAAAAAGTCAAGACAAAGGGATTTTTAATTTTTTTTAACAGAAAGATTACCTGGTCTGGGGATTGAGATTAGAGTGCGATCATTTGCAGCTTGAGCTGTATGACAGCAGGCTGAAAAAGACATTGTAAAATGGGTATCGGCATGTTTCTGTCTGGTGACCAAGATTAGAGGTCAGAGCAAGACAGCCGTGCGTGAATTCTTCTTGATGCCTGGAAATTAATAGATCCTTTGCAATACATTACTAAAAGGGATAATTTCACTCTTGATTGCTTTATAGTTGAAATAAGTAAGAAATGTCAAGAGATTTGTATCACACAGTAATACATGCAGCAGCTATTCTAGCAAGTATCTGACTGGCCATTTATAACTGGCACAGTTCACTGTTCCAGTGGAGAATGGAAATAATGGAAATTTCAACTATGATGGAGATAAAATACGCACATTTCTCATCTGAAGTTGCCAGTTTAAACTTATGGCGCTTGCCACAGAAGCCCTTAAGACATTAAAGACAGATTATTCCAATATCCAGATGCATAACGTGCACCTATAGTAACGCAGACTGTTGATTGAATGTGGCTGTATACTCACACATGCCGTGGTAGCTACACCTGAGGGGAATGTGATTTTGAGGGGATGGAATACATTTTCAAGATACCAGTCTTGAGACTTCGGAGAGGTTCTGTGGGTGATTTGACTGACTGGAAGGGATAAAATGATTCACTGAGGAGGCCAGACATTATAAAAAACAAAACAAACAAAAAAACCCCCAGAATTGTAAAATCTTGGGAGCATTTCAGGAATAACCTTTTGGACCTTCAGGCATCTGTGTGTCAAAATGGCTTCTCCGCAGGCAGTCTGGTCCCAGTTCTAGTAACCAGGTCTGTGTAACAGGGACTCACACACTTTGGTTATGGAGTGGGACTTTGTGTTTCAGGAGGTATGAACCAATGCAGCATTTTGCCACATGAGTTCTAGCTTCTTCTGGGAAAAGGTAACGCTGAAGCTCGGTTCAACCAAGATGAACGCAGCCCATACTTGAAATAATTCTTCTGTGCCAGTACAACAAGAGCAGAGTGCCTGCCATATTAAACGGTCTTCATGTGGCCAGTTAACTTCTGGGTGTGCATGAAGTTGCAGTAACTGTACAGTACTGAAATGTGTTTGATCTTTTTATGGTGTATAGTGAATGCAGTAGCTATGTTTTCATTACTACAGGTTTTTTGTTTATATTTAAATTTTTTTAATTGTAATTATTTCAGATGTGTGATCACCACATATTCTTAGGTATACGTAACCACAGAAGTCGTCTTAATTCTTTAGTTCTCCCCAAAGAGAGAATTAAAATGTGTATTGGCACTGAAATGTTTAAATGCTGCTTGAAAAAATTTGCAGTTGGTTGCAAGATGATTTTTAATTTAATTTTCTTTGTGAAGTGTAGCAGCTAGCTCTTTTGTCTTTCACACTTAAAAAACCCTAACATAGTAGCCAAGGACTTGATTCTTTAAGGAAGCCCAAATCTTTATGTCCATGCACAGTTTTCCTTGCCACATTTGTATCTCAAATACTCACTTCTTGTAACATGTCTTGCTTTTATTTCAATTATTACTTACTCCTTTAAAAACAAACACCTTTCAAGGAATTCTAAAAAAAGCCAGAGTGGTTTGGTTTGGATAGAAGATATACAGATCATAAAACAAGTTCAGGTTTTTTAGTTACAGCCTATTTTCTGATGATCTAAAGTGATTAAAAAGAAAAGCATTTGATGCTTTACACAGCTGATTGTACGTTCTCATTTATTCTATTTTTACAGATTCCTTCACATTCTTATTTTTGTAGTTTGATTTTTAAAGTAAGGGTTGTCATTTGCTCCTTGTTGATGAAACAGACCATATCTGAAAATCCAAAACTAAATATCTAGATTATTTACAAGGATTTGCTTATGAAAAAGACTGTGAAGCTTAACTTTTCCCATTTTTCAGGGGGAAGCAGTTAAGTTATGTTAAGATGCTATGATAATATAAATCTCTTTTAAAATAAATTGTACATTTATCTAATCCTTGTAAAGCAGCATTTTAGAGTCCCTCTGTTCTTAGTAAGATATCAACCTTCTAAATGGAAATCATGCCAAGACTCTGAAAGATTAAAATCAAATGCAGGAGTATCAAGAAGTCATTTCCTAGATTGCGTGTTTTGGAATTAGGTCTATCTTCGGCCCTCCAAAATGTAAAAGTAGAATTTAAGACTGAGTTTCAATCTCTTTAGTTTTATGGTTATTGTCTTCTAATACTATACCATTACTCTGTTTTATAAACCAGGATAGTTTTAATCATTATAATCTTTATCCTGAAGTTTCAAGCTGAGATCTGAAAATGTATTTACTGTATCATGCACTGTACTAAGCACAATGTTATCTGCATCCCTAATTTTTTTTTTTGAGATTTTTCTATGTATTATCTTTGTTTCTGCTCATTGGCATATAACAAAGGAAATGCTGAAAACCTGTACAACCTCAGTGAAATGTTGAAATCAAATTAGCAAATACAGGTGCTATTCCAGAACTGCAGTTTTAAAAGCAGGGCTTTATTAAGGTCTATCGGTGTTGTGTGCCTTAAAATGTTCCAGTGAAACAATCATCCTAAGATCAATTGTCCATATTCTCATCAAACAGGAATGTTTATTTGCATAATTTATACCACTAATAGAAAAAAACAGCAGGTAGAAATGTTGTTTAGATTTTGTTCCATATAACTAAAATAGCGTAACACCTCATTGCGTTACTAATCAGGTTTCCTATTCACGTGGTAGAAAATTGAGGTGGCTCTGTTATAATATGAATGTTTGATTGTGCAGCCTAATTCCTGTATGTGATCCCTTCTAGCTCAGCAGTTGACCTATCCATCTAAAGCACCCTCACCTTCTGTACCACAGCCACCTCACTCCCCCTTAAGCAATGGATTTCACTACACATTTGTTTAAACACCTTAAAAGTAAGAACTAACTGCTCTCGGCATGTCTGATTTGCCATTGTATCTTTGCTGTGGCTTGCTGAATTTTAACATTTTTACTAACCTAAATTAGATCCAAATGAACGCATGCATCTATTTTTCAGAAACCTTTTATTCTTGTAAATATTGCTTCTAATGAGCTAACATATGGGCTAATCAAGTCTTCAAATAACTGCTGTCGTTCTACAGATAAGATGCTTCCATAATCTTACTGTGGTGAAGGAAAGAGACATCTGTACTCTCGGTAGCATGGGGCCAGATTTTCAGCAGTGGTTTGTACTTCGGTGGCTAGTGTTGTGTACTCCTGTGGCTACTGTAGGAGTGCGTAGGTATTTTTGCGTAGGTATATTTGGCATGTACAGTTGCTGCACAAGAGAATCCAAAGTGCAAACAAAGTTGTATAAGCAGGGGGTTCGTTTATGGGCTGGTATCCTACACATGAACAAACATCGGAGTCTTAATTGAGGTGAGCTGAAAATTTGGCCCTTTATAACTAATCCTACAATATCGTGTTTGAGTTTTTCATGCCTTTGTGTTTTTCATTGAATTGTGGAATCAAGAAGACTGGATTTTTGTCTCCGATTAGGTTATTTTGCCATTTCAAGAATTAAAATTATGGTAATTTCATTGTCCTTATAAAGAAATGTGTATCATCTCTTTCCAGTAGTATTTTCAGGGTTTTCTCTATTTGAAATAGGAAAACCTGTAAATACTATTATACTTAACTGCTAAGTGTGCCCCTAGTTAAGACAGTCCCCATGCTTCCGTAGCTTCCTTTGAAATTATTCTCACCTTTCTGATTTCCTTTGGCCTAATTTTATTGCCTGATGTTGGACAAAAAGATAAAACATTGTCACTAATCTGAGTCAAATATCTGTGCAAAAAATAAAAATCTAAATAAAAATGAGCACATACCAGGAAGGCCCAAATGGACAGTGGCCTGCCTTCAACAAGGCCTATGAAAAATGACAAATTTACATCAAGAGAGGTGTACAGACATTAGGAGCCTCTACAGAGCTTGATAGAAACAGCTATTTGCTTTTCTGGTTCAGTTTTATCTTTCTGAGAACCAGATTCTACCATCTTTGCTGTGTCTGAATAACACTTGACTCTACTATTACATCCAGGGATATGCTAGTTGATTATCACTATCACATGAGATCTTTGCATGCGAATAGGGTGCCCACGTGTGGCCTCAAGAACCCAGAAAAATAACCGTACGGTCCCAGGGTATTAGACTTGAGCAGGGGGCTTGGACCAGATGACCTTCAGAGGTCCCTTCCTACCCCAGCCATTCTGGGATTCCAGACTGTGTATCACATGTCTATGTAAATATACATACATACATACATGTATATGTATAGATATATATTTACATATATATTTAAAACCCCCTACATTTTCTTCAGGAAAATTATCAAGAAAATAATTGCAATAACCAGCAACATGCAGGGGACACAGGAGTTTGAGCATCAGTGGCATCATGAGATAATTGTTCGCTTAATGTGTCTGTATGAATTGTTCATTCTGTCAAACTGCAGAAGGCTTTAATAAAAGAAATGTTTCCTGAAAGTGCTTACTGCTTGGCATTAGTGTACTCACTTTAATATTTAACCATGTTTTATTTTACTTCATGCTAGCCAAAGCAGTAAGTGAACACTGACGTAAGACTCAAAGCAAATCCCGCCTAGTGACGCTGCGTGGAAGAAAGAGGAGATTCATTACCAGCTTTCTGTGAAGATACTCCTCGGCTGATGACATGTTCTTCTGGAAATACATTCAGAGAATAATAGGGGGATTTTCTATGAAAATGAAGAGAATTGCAGATCATTTTATTTTGACTTCAGTTTAGTTCAGACTTTTTATATGAATAAATAGCACTTTTAATAAACTCTGTAAAATACTGACAATGTATTTTTAGGACAATGTATTTTAGAATTTTTTAAAATCAAGGGCTGAATTCATTTTAAGAGAAACTACTTGCATGGATGTTAAAAGATGCTGTTACTTCCCCCTCAGGCTCAGATGCACAATGTAAAATTTCATGAAAAAAATGTAAATTTGATTAAACCTAGAAGCACGTTCATAGGGTATGGGTAGAGCTAACGCAAGTGAGAGGTTTGCCGAAAGGGTGTTTTGGATTGAATATGTTTGTAGAGTTAATATCCCACCCTTTTGCCCATTAAATGATACATTGCAAGGAACTTTTAGCTTGAATTTCTAAATATCAGTAACCACTGTATAGCTGAAATTTTCCACGAAAGCCATAATGAAAGCCAGTTTTAACTCCCGTTTTTTTGATCCCATATGATTAACTTGCTGGTATCAATACACAGTGTGCTAGGTTGCTCTTGACAGTAGTGCTGTCCCCTCAGTAACAAACAGCTAACAAATTGTATTTTTTTGAAAGTTGAGATGCGGAAGAAGAAAACTTTTAATTAAAATATGTGAACTACGCAATAAAAAAATATAATAGGATGTGTCATTTTACTAGTAAAAATGTAAAATGTATTTTTCTTTTGATTTTTTTCACTAATCATTACGATATGATGTATTGACTAGTATTTATCCTGGAAACAGCAAAACTAATGTAATGTGGCACCTGCTGATTTCATATGTATGTTCACCTGGTGCTTAACTTTGCCAAACTTTGAAATTCAGTGTTTTACTTATGTATAGGGCAAAGGGTGAGGTAGCTACATAAGGAGAAAATAAGATTAAATAAATTGCTGCAACTACTTTACTTGAAAAAAATGTGTACACATTGAATGCAAGATATGCAAAAATGTCCCATTATGTAATTATTAGTTGAGTTCAGCTCCAGATGAGAAATGACTGAGAAATACTTCTGCAGTATTTTGTGAAACCACTGACTTGTACCTTTGCTGCATCCAAGTAATAGCTACAAAGCCCTTGAAACTGACCTTCCAAGTTTCAGACTTTAAGACAAATCATATTATATTAACACTATACTCAGAAATATTCTTAAAAGTATATATTTAGCTAATGCAATCTATTTTACCTCAGTACTGCCAGTATCAACTTCAAAACCTTTTGCCAAAATAATGATTTATTTTTGCCTTTATAAAAAGTTTTGAAAGCATAAATGAATATTTTGCAAGAAAACATTAATTTAAATAAAATGTAACAGTTTGGAAAATGGTATATGTACAGATTAAAATATTAACATAACTGCCTCCTATTGCCTCTGTCTTGTCTGCTCTCTTATCAGCGTCCGTGTGGTTGAAAATCCAGTCGTTTGCGCTGTTACCACATTTTGCTCTTCTTTGGTTCAAATCCCGTTGAAGTTCCCCAGTTTTGCACTTACTTCACTGTGATTTGGATCAGGTTCCCCCTACACTAAAGCTGCTTTTTTTTTTTTTTTTTTTTTTTTAAGAAATGTTTCTTAGCATTTGATTAAATCTGTCTTTTATTCTTGAATAGAAAGATTTTTCAGGGTTGTCCCCTAAGCACAATGACTACAATACTGTCCTTTCTAACTCGTAGATACATATGTTTGTCTGATACATTCTTAGCCCTTTCGTTTCTGGTGAAATAAAGTATCAAAAGTAACTTCAATTTAAAAACCAAAACCTGGAGGCATCACATAGTAACATGTGCCCTGTAGGTGAGTAGGGTATTGACCGAGGAGAGGGCTGGTGGGCTGCTGGCAGAGCAGGTTTCAGTGGCAGCTAACCAGCAGTGATTTATACTGTAACAGTTCCCTCAGATGACATCAGTTTGATGGAGACCAGTGGAAATGTTTAATTCTTCTGAAACTTAATCTCTAGAACAAAATGTAAAGAAGCAATTAGAAGTATTTTGGTGGCTTAGTGTTGACTCTGCGAACTTGAGAGCGAATATTTGAGAATGTGAGCACTTGACCTTCAGATGCGTGCAGCAGAAATTCAGAGCTGAGCTGCTTCTGACATGCTCCTCCTGTTTCTCAGGCACACAAAGGAGCCTTTGACCACATGTTTCGTGGTTCAGTGAAACTGCATTCCTTCTCCAAAAGCTTTGTTACGCAGGAGGGAAGAGTATGTGGCCGTAACTGCTGGGTGCCAGCCCAGCCCGCGGGTTCCTGAACTGCGGCAGCCATTGACTCCGAATGCCGCCTGCTGCCCTGGCAGTGAGAGGAGAGGGGTGCAGGCACTTCTGCTCTGCAGGTTGTGGGAGATGTTAATTTTCTTCCCTTTGATCACACACACAAAATCTGCTCGTTCAAGCTTGCATGAAAGAGAAGGATTTTGCCCTAAATAGTTACACCATTACTGTTTTTAACAAAGGTAGTCTTTCTAAAGATTTTGGTCTGTGTCTGTAGTTAATCCCATATTTGGGAAAAAATTATCAAGATTATTTTTCTTCCAAAACTTTTTATAGAGTACGTGAAATGCTGTTCTCCAGTGACCATCTTTTTTTTCAGGGATGGGTGTAGTTTTAAATAATTAGGGCTAATTTTCATATGGATATAGTGTTTGTTTTGGGTCAATTTCCTTTTTCAGTTCTGTTTCTTTTAATCAAAATGCTGTTTTGTAGGTATTAGACACTACTTTCTAATATTAAGACTAGAAAAAAAAAGATGTCTACTTGCAGATCAATACCATTTTGGTCAGAAAGTGGCTTTTTTTTTTCCTCTGCCTATTAAGCAGCTTAAGTGTTAGGGACTAATTATAATTAAGAAACAGAAACTCATTAGAAAGCAGTATCAGTTCTTCTTTTGAAGGCGCTGTTTTCTAATTAGTGTTTTGTAATGTTATACCAAGCAAAAATTATGCAGACTGACTTCTCTTCCCTTATACATCTGTTTTCAATTTCTTCAACTAAAGTTATTAAAATTTTATTGCACAGCAGAATTCATAAAACTACAGCCTGGTACTCATAACTAGCACTGCTTTCACCTTTTTGAACTTGCTTAACACACCCCCCCCTTCTTTTTCACTGCTGTTACATTGAGTTGGTAGGTATTGCTGGGCTCTTAGGAAATCCTGTTGAGCTATAGAGCTGTTGCTTGTCTTTGTACATCTATATCTTTTTATTTTTATTTTAAAAGGACTTTTTATTTTAAAGGACTGGACAGTGGCAGTAGTTAGAGGCATGCAGACCGTTTTGGAACAGTGGGATAAAAACCCTAGATAGAAAGGTTTTTCAGGAAGCAACTGTATTAAGAGATGCTATTCTGGGAAGTTATGTGTGGAACTAAAAGCTGGTGGAAGATACTACTAAACTTGTGTGCTGGTATTTCAAAGAAATTGTTTAAGCTCAAGTGAGGTGGTCTCGGGTACCTCATAGCCTTTGGAGAGAGGGGTTGGTGTTCTGAGAAAGCGGAGCACTCCCGACATGTTCTGGTATTGTTTACACCCTTATTTTTCCACCTGCATCATTTACTCATCTGATTTCCAGGTCTTCAAACACATGCGTATTTATTTTACATCAGTGTCTGTTCCCCTCTGTAAAACCGCATCTTTCCCCTGTGTCTTAGCAATTAACTTCTGGATGTTATATGAAGGAAAGACCAGCTTTACTTAGTGTCAGAAGACACAGAAGGCATGGTCTGATGTTACCCCTCTGATTTCTGTCTGTCTGTGGGTATTTTAAAGTGTTTGCTTGTGCTGCGTGTGTGTGCCTATGTATTGCGTAGTTAGGAAAAGAACAAAGCCATGCACAAGAAAAACACGAAAAATTGCTATATTTTCCACACCTAGTAAACATTCCTGTTGGTTATTTAGCAGTATTCAAAAGGCTAAGACTTTCATTGCTCTACTAGCAAAAGCAACCTTTCTTCATAGTGGAGCAGTACAAAGAAAGAGCACAAAAAATACACACATCACAGTGCCTGAAATTCTCTTTGAACAACTGTATTGATTGGGTCTGACCCCTTTACATTTTTTTCCATTATTTGAAAAGGTGCACCTAACTGTAGCTGAATTGAACCAACCGAGATGAACTTTCCATGAAAACTTCTTGAGATATTTCTTTAGTTCAAAGCTTTGGAATTTTAAAGAGCATTTTTAATACAAGCCTGTTGAGGTATTCTGTGCAACAACCATTCTTTGAATGTTAAACTACAGGTAAACCTAAGAGGAAGGTAAAATTATAAAGCCTACCATGAAATTACTGGGAGATGGCAGGATAACTTTGAGCACTAATTAGAAAAATAAATAAAACTAGAAAGTGTTGCATCTGTGCGCATCTGTGCGCTGTTTACTTGTTATTTACTTGCCAGTGCTCCTGGTTGCCTCACAGAGAGTGCAAAACAGCCTCCAAAGAAAACGCTAACATAATTAGACAGCATTTTTGGAGCAGTTATTGATGAAATAGTGTTGTAAGATGTAGGCGTAAAGGACAATGCTGTTTTCTTGTTGCCCATTAGAAGAAGCCTTTTACCAGGAGCTATAGCATAAGAAAGCACTAAAGGAAGGAAGAGATTAAGAAAACAAGGTGAGTAGTGCGTTTGTAGGAAATAATGGCAGACCTGTATCTGCAAACAAGACTGAGAGGCTGCAGGTGAGAGCGGAGAACAGCCTAGTGGTTTGAAGTGAGAGGTAGTAAAAAGATTCAAGGAGCTGGAATATGTGGACTCGGACAGAAGCAAAATGCTTTAACGAAGGGACTGAGCCTAAATTGTAGAGGGGGAGGTAAGAAGAAGGAATAGCTGGCAAGTGAGAAAGTAAGTCCAGTGTCCTAGTACGAAAAATACCTTGTGAACGGGATAAACAAGAGTGGAGTGTTTGTGGCAGTTGGGTGAAGGAGAATCACTGATCTCTTTAAAATAGTGTCGTGGTAACAGGACAATTGTCTTTTCTATTGGCAGCTGCTCTGCTCTGTTCTTTTAAGCCAAATCGCAGTTAGGAATGGCTAGTATGAGCCTTTTCCCTGTAGAAACAGCTTGCCCCAGAGCCAGGGGTGGAAAATGTTGGTCCTCCCTGGCTCAGAGCCCGGCCCGAGTGAGGGCTTCTCTCTCAGCGGCTGTGATGTGCAAGGCTGGGTGCTGTGTGGCCTGCTGCGGTCTCTGGCCTCCGTTCCGTTACTTTGCCAGGGGGTTTGGGCTGGCTTGATTTTTGTCTCTAGAGCCAGAATTGAGAAAAGCCTCAACACTGTTTTCCGGTTCATCTCTTGAGACTCGGGAGGTTTTTGGAGGTTTTTTGAAACCCTGGTTACAACCCTATGCAGGATGTAACCCTAATGAAAGTAAGTAGCTGGCGACATTTGGTTCCAGTGAGTTGTACCACTCGGGGGGGGGAAGTTGACATCAGAGAAGTCACTGCTAATTCTATTTGTCTCTTGTATTGTCTGTTTTGTTGGCTTTTCTGACTGCTTAATTCATGCTAAACGGTTCTTCTGTGTCCCTGCTCTGCTTCTTCCGTACTGCGCCTTTGAGCACCATCTTCTCCCAATGTGGAACAGGATTTTGTCTTCTGCCCAACACAGTTGTAGTGTGTCTGTGTATGTGTTGGGGGGGTGTGAACGCATACACACACACGCACGTTGATCCCATTCTGCTTTCATTTGGTGCTAAGACACAGAATCGGCAAAAGCTGAGATGAGTACCGGAGCTGGCTGCTCTGCTCACTTTCCAAGTCATAACCTGGATGAGAGGCTCAAAGGGAAGAGAGAGCAACATCTCTGAGCGCAGCTGTGTCCCCTGGCTTCATCAAAGCCTCCTGTATGCCTGAGGACTCTTCGGTTGTCTTCACTGAATCCAGTTTAAAAGTGACTTGGCAAATGATTTTATACGCAGATTTTATTCAGGATCTGGGTAGTGGCCCCATCAGTTGACTACTGAGTAAATTTGATCTTTATTTTTTTTGTGTCCAGTATCGATTTCTTATGTTAAGAATTTGTCTTTTTGACAAAACAATTATGTTTTGGAAAGAGATGTTCTGTGACTGCATCCTTACAAACAGATCACAATTACTAGACTTTAGTGGCTGTAATGGGAAGAAGAATGGCTCCAACCAATTAAAGGTCAAAAGCTTCACCTGCATTTGTTTTAAAGCTTTAGCAATAAATATGAGGGTGAAAAGGAGCCAGCTGAGATTGTCAAACCTTTCTGCAGTCTTCAATGTAGCTTGATATACTTGTGATGAGAACACTTACTTATGATAAGTTTGAGAGAATTTCCCTGCACGTCAGGGTGGGCAGTTGTGAAAAAGTTGAAAGCAAGGAAGTTTTTTTTATATGAGCCCCCGTATTGCTTGACTGATGATACAAAAACCCTCTTCTGACGTATATTATTTTTCATTCTTCTCTTTTTTTTTTTCTCAACTAGATCTGCCAGAGCTATGGACATCATAAATGGTTCTGGATTTGGACAGATAATAGCACAAACAGTCGGTGTGATCTCATTCTGCACCTGCACATCAAAACCAAATCAAACGAGATTCAATCACTAAGTATTTTGCTTCTTTAATGCTGTGCAAAAACTAAGGAAACTTTTATCTATCCATCGTGATGCTGTACACCTCTGTACTGCTCAGATATTTTTCTCAGGAGAAGTGCAGTTGAGGTGGCAGTCTTAAAAGCAAAGCCAGCTCCTGCCTCGTCCCTTCAGTGAGGGTACCTTGACACATGTCCCTTCTCTTAATCCCCTGACAGCTTCCAAGAGACTGATGCAAATAACTGTGCCAGGCTTTGATTATGAGATATTGCACTGCCACTCATTCTCTTTGTCTCCTGCAGTTTACAGAGGCAGCTTCAGTGCATAATTTAATCCCTGTTCTGGGGACTGTAGCAAATCCACAGAGATTTCTACCAATCGTCCTCTCTGGCATCAGAACAACATGTGCACATCTTTGATGTGAATTCCCCAACCAGAGCCTTAGCAGGACCTATAGCTTTGAAGCTGGCCTGTAAATTGTGCTTTCAGGAATCAAGTTGTCAGCCTCCTCTTCAGGAAGAAAGGGAGAGTAAGCTGTAAAGCAGTTGCGTAAAGCTACAGGGCAACTTATAGATCTGGTTTTCTTGGCCTCGAAGAACTCCTGTACGATGTTGAGAAAGAAACGGATCCCTTTTTACCTGGCTCAGAAGGATTCTCTTTTGTGACTGCAGGACCTTGTGGGCAGTGGGCTGTGATGGTACTTGTCTTCAGGGGTTCCCTGTTCCGGGGCAAATGGAAGGGGAACAGGCACACCGGTGCTTTTGACCTGTTCAAGTGTTTTCGGTCTTCCAAAGCCAAATGCTGGTAACGCACATACATTGACCTTTGTGTAGGTAAATTTTCAGTGTGGTTTAGAAACAGATAAACACTTTTACCAGATGTGATGGTGGTTCTGTGACAGATCTAACTTTCATCAGTTGTTTCCTAAGACATGAAGGAGTATGGGCAGACTTCTGCCTTTCTCTTGAGATGGAAATAAGCTGGTCTTTGAGTTGAGGAATTCCAGTGGCCAAACCTTGTTTGAAAAGACAAATGCAGTTGCTCTCTTGATGATTCAGTGTCTGCTGTCATCTCTGGGAGCTCCTTCCATACCAACCTGAAAAAGCAAAGAACTGACTCAAATCAGCCAAGATCAACCTTAATTTTTCCTATGTCCTCTGTCTCCAGTACTGACAAGAGCTGACACCATTCTGCTACTATCCATGCCACTACTGCTGATGCTATTATACCAAATGTTGCTAAAACTGACTCCTGAATTAAAACATTTACTGCTGAACTGAACCAGCCTTTCGCAGTATGCACGGAGAAGCTTCTTAGACAGACTGCTTCATAGATTAATCTGCAGGTTCTTAATAATATGTGTATAAATGTTAAACAGAAACCAACGTGATTGTGTAGAACTCTTCGTATTTTCAGCAATTAGTCTTGGGTCAGCATCACAAAGGAGTTACACCAAACTTCATCAGATGTTCACAATATTACGTGCCATACTTTTGGGGAATGGAAGTTGTGTTGATTATTTTTTTTCTGGTCAGAGCTGTTACTAGAATAGTTTAATTTTGGTTTATTTTTTATCATTGTGTGGTCTATTCATTTATATTTAGAACTGACGACCAAATCTGTTTTATAAGGCAGGCGGCTGTCATCAATTTAGGGGCAGAGCTGAGTGGCAGCAGCCCCTGATGGTGCTCGCTGTGGCAGCCTGTTCTGTCGGCAGAGACGCTTGCAGGGCCTGCCAGCTGGGTCTGCTGTTCCTGGGTCTTTCCAGCTTGGTTGCGCTGCGGAGAAAAGCCCTCTGGTGAGGTTTTACCATGCCCTTTGTTTGAGGTGGGTCGACAGCAATGGATTCTGTCGCCTTCCGAAAGTCAGTCTCTGTTTCGATGCGCGCTGATGGGCAAGTCCAGAGTTCTGTGTGGATGCCGAGCAGCTGCAGAGGAAAAGGTGGTGAGAGCAGCGCTAGCGTCCGTGCTGGGACAGGGAAGGCCGAGAAGCTGGTGTATATGCAGCGTTTTGCAGCCTACACCTTAATTTTGTAATTGCACTCAAGGCAATAAACAGCCAGCAGCCACAGCTAAAAGGATTTAACAGTGAAATGCTGGTTTAAGTGTAGCTTGAGTGTCTAAATAGGAAAAAACTGATACCAGTCTCGTAGGAAAGTTAATCAGTTGATCTTTCGACGAAGGCCTCTATCTCTTCCCAGAGAGAGAGCAGCTTTCTAAGTCATGGTGAGGTTTTTTCTTCACCATGTACAAGCAACTTTAATTTTTGTCTATGTATTAGAAGCTTGCAGTATTGGGGAAAAATAAATCCAGAGAAACCAAGTAGAAATCACTGACCGCTAGTGGCTGCTGTAACGTTGTTCTTAAAACTGAATGACTTTGAAAAATTTTGTATTAAATGCAAATATAGTAAAACAGATTAATGAAAATCTACACTCAGTTTTTATTTACAATCATATTACTTTTATTTTTTTCCATAATGTAACTTATTCCAAGTCCTCCCCCGATAACTGATGCTGCAATGTTTACCTTCAATGAACCTATACAATGATAGTACATACTGCTGCTTTCATGTAAGCCAACTGGCTTGCAAATGTTGTCTGCACGGCATAAACTGTATACAGAAACAGAAGATTCTCCACAAGCGTCTGGAGTGTTTCTTGAAACATTCTTGTGGCAGAACGAGGCTGTACTAGAGGTACAGGTCAGATGTTCTCTTCTCCGAGCAAGGAGAGGCAGTTGAGCTGTCTGATGTACTAAGAGGAAACAAAGTCTAAAAAGTTGTGGTATTTTATTAATTGAATATAATAATTTGCAGAGGAATGGATGTGCTTAATTCTTGCTGGAAGGAGTTACTGGAACTCCTGACTCTTTAAGCGTATCAACTTTACTTGAGGGGTACGACCTTTTTGTGATCATTGACTTAGACCTCCAAGTGATGCGTGTGTGGGGAGAAAAGGAAGAAGGGCTTGCGCGTACTTAACTCTGTATTCTATATTTAAAAAAGCTAAATGATTTGTATATCCTTTTCATTATCAAAGTATATTTTCTCTTTCAAAGTAAACGGGTTTCTTCAGGAGGAGATATTTTTAATAACAGCTCAGTGCTATAACCAGGAGCCAGTAATTCAAAAATCACTCTTTTCTACTGAAAGGTATAAAGAACTACAGCTTATCCCCCGCATTATAAAGCCAAAGAAGCAATTAGAGCTTTCTGTTGTATTATGTGTTTCTAAAACATCTTCTCCCGTGCGACTGCTGTAGGACTTCAGATAGATACAGTGATTAATACTGTCACAAAAGTGAGTGATTTCTCCTCTTAGCCCTGTCAACACTAGCATCTATAGACAAAATCATTGTTTAAAGCTCTAGTACATCACAGAATAGTGTCAATATTGGTATTTTACAACTAATGCAACATCCAGTAATTCACATGTAATCTTAATAGTTAAAAATTCAAGACTGGGGTACTAACAAAAGAAACCACTAACATGAATTTTCCTTATCTGGCATGGAATAAGGGGAGGGATAGTTTAGATAACATTGTAGAGATTGGGCAGGAACAAAAAGAATTTATTTCTCCATCCAGTATTTTATACACTTTACAAAAACCAGTAATATCACTGTGCCCATAAAAATGTTATCCATGGCAACTGAAAGCAAATACTACTTTTTGTCAACTAATGGGGCCTTTTTAAAATCATAATACAAAGATTTGTGCTGTAGCAGTCCTCCACTTTGCACTGTAACAATAAGGCTTACTGTACTTTAAATACAAAGCTGTTACATCTGCAGTTATGAACCACTGGCTTTAACAAACATCATTTTATAGTTGCTTTTTGCTTCTTTTTTGTTTTCCGGAACCTCAGCTTCATCATGTTTTTCAGCAGCTTGTAGCTCCTCTGCAGACTGCTCTTGCTCTGACTCAGAGCCACTTTCGGAGTCCTCTGAACTCTCTTCAGAGGAATGTCCAGCTGCCTCGTCTTGTTCTTCACCTTCCTGAAACTAGATGTTCAGATTATGAGACAGATAAACCATTATTTCCTGGCAACTCCATTGCAGCTTTTAAAATTTCCCAATGAGAATGTTTTGCTTAATGGCTCCTTTCATTTCAGTATTAAAATGGGCTGCATTGCTAAACACAGGTCTTTAATACACAAATTATTAGACAGAAAGCACCTCCACTGAAGTGGTTAACCATACCAACCGTGACATCCATGGTTTCATCAGCCACATTCTTACTTAGTTACAGCAGAAATCCTAAAGACACTGTTAAAAGAGTTTGAAAAGTTTCAGATCTCATCAGTTTAGTTGGTGTACACTGTACGTAATGACATTTGAGTATTTGTCATGGAGTGAAACATAATGAAACTAATGGCTAGACCATCAAGAATTCATATTCATGACTAATCTTGGAAAACAAGTTTAGCACACCGCAGCGTGAGGAATGCTGAAGTAATCCAATGATACTGCTAATAAGAACAATCCCAAAATGGAATTTTGTTCATGCTCCTAAAGAGGAAAACATCAGCTATGTTTTTATGCAGTAATTGGTGCTAACAGCAAAAAATTCATTGTTGCACCTTTCAATTGGCAGATGAAGACATGTTCCTAATAACCTAATACTGTTGAGTTCTGTCACACTTCTCTTCCTGCTCGTTCCTATGGAATTCCTTGCAAGTGCAAGACCAATCAGGTGTCAGCTCGCTGGAGGACTCTGTACAGCGAACTTCCCTTCTCTAACCCCTCTACAACTTTTCAGGACCATAGAGAGGTATGTGCCTCACCACACAAGAGGCTAAGAGTAATTAGCTCTCAGCAACAATGCAGATGGTTATCCTGCCTTCTTATGTATTCCTTGGCAACACCCTGACTTAATATATTTGTCATTTTCTGTCCTAATCAGTCTTGACTGCTATAGAGCATTAACATGTCATGTCACTTTTCAGAACAATGAGAAGCATCGATCATTTCCAGGCATCTAAATGGCCACCACAGTTTACATAAATAGGGGTCAAGTGCCTGCAGGAAGTCTGTCCTTTAACCCAAACTGTGGAAGTTTGCCACTAGTTGTGGTGATTGGATTTTTAAACCACGTGTCATCTTGTCTTAGTGAAGTGAAAGCCCAATCATTATGCAAATAAACAACTTACTACCTCACTGAAACCAAGTCCACAATGGCGCCGGTTTCGTCCGGACATCGTGCTGTCCATGCTCTGTTGGTATTGAGACTCCAGTTCTTCATTCATTTTCTTGTCTTCTTCCCCTGCATTGTCCAGTGTACTTTGGTTACGGTTCATTCAAATTAACAAAGACATCAAATTACACGAAGTCACATTTTCGAAGTCTATCACTATATATGTGAAAAAGTTTAAATTTAGCCATCTTAAACTGTTAGATTGTGTACTAGTGCATACAAACCATCAGATTTATAAGCAATCATATGAAGTGTGCAAGCAAAATTGCTTTGATACAAAGATGGGTTGGTAAGTTCCTAAGACCTGATGCATTCAGACAGTTGTACTATGCGCGGTGCACGTTCTACTAAACAAGGTAAATGTAACCCGTATGACTCCTCTGTGCTCTCGGCCAATACTGCATTGTGTCACAGCAAGGAGAAAGTTTCTGACCTTCACTACGTAACGTGATTACTATGACTAAACCATGATTAATATACAGCAGCAGAAGTCGGGACAATACTACCACACTTGTTTATAGAGCTGTATCTGAAACTATTTCATGCATCCTGAATTATCAGGAGCGGTTACTACAGCTCTACATTTTTCCATCTTCAGGAATCAGCAGAAAAACTAATTTTCATAAGCTACTTCTACATGCCCTTTACTTACTTGTTTGAATAAGTAAATAAAGAATCATTTTTACTGGGGGAAAATTTGGTGTAAAGTAGTTAAGAATCCTCTGTCCTTGTGAAAGGTAGGAATCTCTAATTCTCCCCAAATAGGCCTACAACACTCTAGTTTTTAACTTGTATCTCTGTAAAATTAAAAGCTTGTATTGCAAATTAACATTTCCTCATTTGGAAGTTAGAGCTGTATGTCATTATAAAAGGACAACAGCTGTATGTTGGACAAGGAAGTAAAGTGTTAAGAAAACAGCTGTTCTGATTTTTTGTGAAAAAACAGCATCTTAACTTTTTGCTAATAACAAAGCAGTACTGATTTTTTATGACTCCTTAGGGGAAGCATCACTCCTTTCTAGGAAATTTAGGTATAAGGAAGTAATTCTCCGTCACTCTGCAAGCTAACAGCAGGACCTTGAAGCAATCCTCAGGCTTCTTTTGGTGTTTTGGTCCATAGATCATTTTTCGTCAACTGAAAAATTACTAGTGGAGTATATCAAGGAAAGAAATTTTCTGAACTCTTGACAGTTGCTATTCTATACAGCTTTGTCAAAGCTTCTCTCAGACAGTCAAGCCCAGCTTCGTTTCGATGTACTTTGACTTACTACCTGAGCAAGCCTGATAAGAAGTCACCATGGTCATATATTACATCGCTGATTGCCAAGATGACCTTGCAGATCTTTTCAGCTTCTACCTCCTTGCTTTGAGGCAGAGATCTTTCTATTCAATAGGTAATCAGGTGGGGGGAGAAATCAACCCTGTTCTTTTCCGTGCACAGTGATGTAGAGGTTTGGATATCCACACCTGGCAGCAAGGAAGAAGTATATTACTGCTAGGTACCAATAGCAATAAAACTTACTTTCTTATTTTGATAGCAAAATAAGACTGAGAACCTATAGGCCCTGATTTCCAGGGCATCTGTACACAAGTTTAACTGACCATCAAGTACTTTGCTGAACCTGGACTTCAGAAGGCAAGTAAGTGCAGTCAGAGAAACTGTTTGTCAGTAATCTAACAAGAGAAATGAGGAACTTTTACAGCTCCACAGCCTGACCTGTCTTCAACTTCAGCCACGAAACCTGAAATCCCTCCCTACAACATCTATGAAGCTCAAAGTACTGGGATGTTCCTAAATAAGTGTTTGATTTCCAACTTTGTATCAGCTGTTGGATAAACTGACCTGTCCTGAAGTGAGAGGTTGATCTGTGGTCTCCGATAACAAGGCGGCCAGTATGTTCTTTCTAAAAGAAAAGGCAGTTTGTTTTGGAGCTTTAGGGTACACTGACAGCTCTGCCAACATTCTGGAAATCTCAAATGGAAAAGGTTTGCTGTCAAACCTTGACAACCAACTGTAAGACTGTAAGTTTTACTAGCTAACAACTGCTGCCTCTTGATGAACTTGTTTCATCTTTGTTTTGTTGAATTTTCTGAAAAAGAAACCCCAACAACTAGATACTCTTTACTTTTTCCACACCCCAAAGCTGGTTCCATTTCATTCTGTTTCTTGTCACTCCAAAGATGAATACAAGCCATGCTAGTATCTCGGCTAAATGAGGAAGAATGGTGATCACCTGATACGAAAACCACACTATACAATGCTGGACGAGTGTGAACTTAGGGTCTGATAATTTACCCTCTTCCTCTGGCATTATGCAATAGTTCAGCCTGTGCATCTTACGATGATCCCACTTTCAGACTGGTCACAGTATCAGGTAAGACCTTCACAGGTCTCATTAATATATTGCCCCAGTAGTTGTTCATTAGCAAATGTACCCCTACAGGCAAGAACTGGCATTACATAGCAAGCAGCATGTTAAGATTAGTGGTAGTGGGATGTTTTAATAGGGTATTGTATTCCTATCCACTAGGAAGTATTAACTTTCACCTCTTAAATACAGCTAAATATTTTACCTTACAAAAATATTGTATTCAAGTAAAATAAGCAAGTGAAATTATTCTTCTTGAAGGGAAGTAGAATTGAAATACTAAAACATTTTGTACATGGAAAAAGCATGATTATATTTTACTAGTTTTGCCACATTTTTTGCAAAAACCATAGTAGAAATACTGGTTTAGAGCATTGTCTCTTTAAAAATTTGCTGGATTATTTAATTAGGTTTACTGTTTTGCTGTTTTAGTCTATCAGCTACCACTTTTTTGAATCTTTAGGTTTTTTTCCAATGAGAGAAAGTTTTACAGCCCTAGTGCACAGGTTTGTTAATTTGTGAGAAGGACTCTCTCAGAAGCGTCCACAAGTAATTTTGTTAGCTGGTCTGAAAGTATAAAGGTGTAGGGTGGGGAGGAAGCTGCAGAGCAGAGACTTGACAATTTCAGACCGATGTTTTGCGTCACACCGCTGCTGGCTAACAGCTGCGGCTGGGAAACCCAAATCCTCCTTAAAGGAGGGTCCCAAAGCGAAACGGTCTTTGAGTGCTGCCTTTTTCCCCGGGAGCACCGCGGCCTGCAGCAAGCCTCCTCCGGGGGGGGCTTCGTGGCACGGCAGATAGAAACCCCCGCGTAGCCGCGGGGGGGGGTGTCCTCCCGCTCGGGTCCCCGTGTGCCCGCGGAGGGGGGGAGCGGGGCGGCCTCACCTTC
>NW_009209756.1:0-332 GCF_000690835.1 Fulmarus glacialis
GCAAGGAGGAAACCAAGTCCAGAGCCTCAAAAGAAAGTTCGACCTTGTAGGCCTCGGTGGCAGAGGCTTAGCCAAGGGGACAAAGCCTTTGGTCCTGTTGAGCCTTTCGGCCTTGACAGAGCCCTCAGCCATCTCTACTGCAGGCTGTCCTACACTGTCCCATGCCTGCACCTCTTTCCCTTCAGGCTGTAGACACCCATCTTGCTTTCCCACCTAGCTTTCACCCCAGCATTTCTAGACCTTCACTCATGTCTCTCTACCCTCACAGGCTTTTCCTTGAAACACCAAGCCATGGGCTGATCCAGACTCCCTCTGGGAGACTGCTTACATCA
>NW_009209756.1:1559-1769 GCF_000690835.1 Fulmarus glacialis
CCTCCACTGCCTGACTGTCTTAATGGGGAGAGTTGTTCCTCCCTTGTTTCAGCTGACACCGTGGCTGGGCCAAGAACTCCTCTGGTTCCAGTCTGTTCTCTGAGAACTCACAAAGGAGCCGAGTGGCTAGGTGAATATTGATACATATGAGCTTGGAACACCAATCATGCGCTTGGCACATGAAGAGCACGTGGCTTTTCCAAGACTCAT
>NW_009209757.1:0-18417 GCF_000690835.1 Fulmarus glacialis
GCCTTCCTGACCCCATCCCTACACAACCACGCAGCGTCCCTATATTATTCCCAGGATACCTGTCCCTGTGTTCACTGCCTGTGCATTTCCTTATTGCCCTTTAATTTGACCAGCATATCCCAACTCATCCATGCTGGTCTCTTGCCTTCCTTTCCCGATTTCTTATACCTGAGGATCGAGAGCTCTTGTGCTTTATGGAAAGAGTCCTTAAAGATCTGCCAGCTCTGTTCTGCTCCCTTGCCCCTGAGAGCAGTTTCCCCAGGGGGTCCTATTGACTAACTCCTTGAACAGCTGGAATTTTGCTTTCCTAAAATTCAGGGTCCTGACTTTACTCTTTGACTGACTCATATCCCTCAGGACTGCAAACTCCACCAGTGCATGATCACTGCAGCCCAGGCTGCCTCCAATCTTGACGCCTCCGATTAGCTCACTTGCGTTGGTGACCAACAGGTCCAGTAACGCATCCCCTCTGGTAGGGCTGTCTATTACCTGGCCTAAGAAGTTATCCTCAATGCACTCCAGGAGTCTCCTGGATTGCCTACAGCTCGCCATGCTACTTTTCCATCAGATGTCAGGGTGGTTGAAGTCCCTCAGCAGGACGAGAGCCTGCGAGGGCGGTGCCTCCTGTAGCTGGGGTGAGAAGGTTTCGTCAATAGGCTCCTCTTGATCAGGCAGCCTGTAGTAGACACCAACTACAAGGTTCCTAATTCTTACCCATAAGCTTCCAACCGGCTCATGGCTATTCTTCAGAGACAGCTCTTCACAATCTATCATATCTTCATGTAGAGGGCAACCCCTCTGCCCCTGCTTTCTAGCCTGTACCTTCTGAACAGATTGTAGCCATTAATAGCTGCACTCCAGTCATGTGATTCATCCCACCAAGTTTCAGTAATGGCAACTAGGTCGTAAGTCCACCCAACTAAGTCCATCCAAGGGATTCAGTGACGTATACACAGCTTATATAGTGTCATTTTAGTTATGGTAGAGTACTTTATCTGGCCTTCAGCTGCCCCTCGCTTTCCCTCGGCCACAAATGCAAAAGGTTTCTGATGTCTATCATATCTAACAATCTTATGCAGAAATCTATAACACCTTCATGTATGTCAAGTGACACTAGACACTGATGTTCAGGCAATTCAACCCCATGCTATACAGGATATCTGTATAACCAGTGCAGAAGGGAAATGTTTGCAGCAAGTGATTCATCCCATCTGTATTAGATATCTCTGGTTGTGTACCTCCATTGGCTGTTGAAGGATGGTTGGTATTTACCTTAGAATATATACTAAATTCACATATGACTGAAATTAACATAGATTAATCCCACATTTTAGCCTCTGGTAAGGAAAAATTACTAATTCAGCAAAAGGTAAAGAAGAAAAAAAAGCAGAAGCAGCAGCCATTTTTCTCCAGTTTACAGCCAGCTCAGGATTTTAATAAAACAGCTCTAATATTGGTAAACTTGCAACAGTTGTGTAAATTACATACCTGAAATATCTCCCATTAGCAAGTAGAAAGAGAAAATGCAAGTTTATTATTATTATTTATTATTATGTCATGCAGCTATCCATAATCAATAGTGACAGGATTTAGGAAACTGCTTGGTACTTTGTTTAAATGGGCAACTGTTTTTATAAAGAAAATGTGGGGAAAAACTAACTGTAAAGACTTCTCTGTGGGATTGATTTTATATATGTTTATACAGAACATTTATATATTAGATACATATACATAATTTTATGTTCATATACATATATATTTATAATACATTTATATTATCTATTTATATAATACAAATACTGTGTATTTATATATTTTAAATACATATCCTATTTATAACAGAAAAATATGCATTGCAACTGCTACAATCATTGCTTAATTTCCATGTTATTCACAAAACTAAGGTGTACTATGCTTTACTGAACTCCGAAAAGACCTGTCTTAAAGCCCAGTGCTTAGAACAAGTAACTGTCCTTTGGCTTTGATGGCATTCAGATCTACTCCTAAAGGCACACACAGCTCTGCATTTATGCCAAGTATCTTCTAAAGGAAGACATAATAGGGATCAGATTTTCTTTTTATTAGTATAATTTGTGTCTTTTTTTGACACAGGGTCTTCATCTACAAAATAATGAACAGACATTTGGCAGACTACAAAATCATGAACAAAAGAAAGGATATCCATGCCACTAAAAGTTCTGTGGGTCAGCCTATCCCTTGATTACTTTGTTGACTCAAACCAACATTTCCATTTTTGACATTAAAAATAGCCATTATTTTTAACTGCTTTATTCTTTCTTTCTAATTAACAGACCATTATTTGTAAAGGAAAGGTTATATTATTTGTTTTGTTGGTTTTTTTTTTTTTTTTTTTTTTCTATAATTATTACTGTAGTTTTTCTGGGGCATTTTCAGCAAAATATGAATGCTTTAAATAAGCTTCAAACCCATTTTCATGTGGGTTTGTTTTTGTTTTGTTTTTTTTTTTTTTAATAAACTATATAGTAATATATTGGTTTGTCTCACCTAATGGAACACCAGGAAAAGATGTGATATGACATTAAGCATATTGTTCTTTGTATGCTTGAAAACATGGCACACAGTTCCAAATGCCTAACTGATCTCAGAGGTGATCTTCTAGAAACACATTCATAAAAACCAAAGAAGTATTAAGTCACTGTTGTGAGGGCACAACAAATAAAAAGTATATATGTCTCCTCCACTTGATAAGTAATAATAGGTATGGTATTGACACATATTGTACATCTTTATTACACTCTCTGTAGTCATTAAGCAGATAACGATTTTAATTAGGTGGGAATAACTTCTTTTAACTTGTTAGATTTTATTTCCACACCATGAAGATATTTAGATACAGATACATTTTAAAATATGTATTCAAATATATGCATTCAAATATATAGATTCAAATATAACTTTTAATTTTTTCTCTGTCTTTTTTTTTCTGTTTATTTGGGTTTTTTTCTGTTTATTTTTTACACAGTACATCAAACTATCCCTCATTAAACTGCTCTGATTTAAGAGGAATTACAATTCCATTATACTGTGAATAGATCATTGTACCCAATTTAATCTTCTACAACATGGGACAACTAGTCAAAGTCATTCAGTTCTGATACTTTTGTGGTCCATTTCTAGAGGGTCATTTATCCTATCCTTTTGTCTTCCCTCCATAGAGAGGAAAGCTTGATGACTATCTTAAGACTGGATACCTCACTTCAAATTAAAATTATGTGAGGTGATTCTCAGCATTAAGATTTTGATATTTTTTCAGTTGACATTTCAAAACAAAGTAGATGTAAAGAAAATTACTAAGTTTTGAATTTTTTTTAAGAAGGTAAAAAAATATATGATGTTTGTTATCTCTATCTTCATTTTGGATTAAGTTTTTTATTATTTATTTTACTACTTAATGCTGAATTTAAAATGAGGTACAGAATTAATCTTCAAAATTCATAAGTGTTTTGTGGTGTTTTTTTTGGGTTTTTTTGGGGTTTTTTGTTTTTTTGTTTTTTTCTGAGCAGTGCTTTATATTCAGGTCATGTAACATGTTTGATGAAATTAGTACTGTAACATCTGCAGGTGTATGTTAAAGGAAGTTAGTAACAGATAATCGGATACCAGTTCATTAGTCGAGCACCAGTAAACTTAAACTTGCTTGGTCTACAGGTTGCTGCCACACCAACAGAGTCAGACACTTGGGGGAAAAATTTTACTCTGCTCCATGACAGTTTCTTCAAGGAGGTGAACCAGGAAACTCCCTCAATGGTGGTGAATATCTATTTTCTTCAGAGCACACTGTGATAACAGAATCACAAGTTGGAAAGCTGATAACAAAAACTACAGGATGCATTCATTTGCCTGACAACTACAGAAACAAAATTGTGGTTAAGTGGGATTAAACAGCTCATATTCTTTGTCATATGGGAGACAAAGTTCTTGTGTTTTTTCCTTGATATTGTAAAATCAGAACCTTCTTTATTTTATCTTGTCCTATACATCATTACTACCATCACTTATTGTTC
Source organism: Fulmarus glacialis (assembly GCF_000690835.1). Taxonomy (NCBI): domain Eukaryota; kingdom Metazoa; phylum Chordata; class Aves; order Procellariiformes; family Procellariidae; genus Fulmarus; species Fulmarus glacialis. Next base: position 4,047 of record NW_009209757.1, read on the forward strand.
CTGTGTCCCTAGATGTTGAGAAAAAAAAATTGCTACCACTCAATAAGATGCTTCATCATGCTCACCATGTGCCCATGATCAAAATTAACTTTATATCTCCTCTTAATTGTTGCATTTTCCAACTGCCTTGATCTAGTTTATAATGTCATCTACTCAGGCTTAAGTGGCTTTTCCAGAATAGTATTCTTGTTTTAGAAAGCCTCCGAAGTTGTTTAAATGTTTAAAAATAAGGTTTTCACCTCAAAGAAAGAGCTTCAGCTGAAAGTCTCTATTCTTTGTTTTGCCTAAACAAAGAGTCTGGTATCCATGAATGCTTTCAGAGAGTGATTCAGGGGTCTAAGTTAAAAGCATCCATCTTTCAACTGAGTTTTGAATTCAGAGAAGAAAAGACTCTTGAGGGGGGAAAAAAAAAGAAATTATGTAGTATATCTAAACAGTGATTTAAAGCAGGTTTCTTTACCCATATGGGAAGCAAGATGCTGTATTCTCTTTTGAGCATAAGTATGCATTGTACAGAAAAGGAAGAAATGTCCATTTCAGTAGTTCTGTCCCAGAAAGTGGAAAGAGACTGGGAATGAAGCTGGTCAGTGTCTCTGAAAGACTTTAACTCAGGAAAAGTATTAAGCTTGCCAGGAAACAAAGTATCAGGGCCTTGAGGGCACTACTAGGTCCTAATGTTCCTCCTCAGGGCTCCTGCCACCCTGCCCATGGCCCAGGACCCCGTGTCAGCCCCCTGAGGCCACCAGTCTCTGCCCCAGCGATGCTGCAGCAGGGCTGGTCTCCAGCTCTCTACAAAGGCTGTGGGGAGACCCCTGGCCAGCCATGGGCCCCTCTGAACCAGGCCCACCTATGGGCTGATGGCCCTGGCCCATCCCCATGGTTCTGCCCAGCCATCATGGGGCTATGTCTGACCCCAGTTCCCCTCATAGGGCCTGATCCTGACCCCCAACTCCAGGCTGATGTCCCAGCCTGGGCTTGGCCCACCTGTATGCCCATGGAGGTTCATGATGCCTGGAAGTGGGGCTACCCCCTGCCCCGCCACCTCCAGCCTGCCCTGCTCCCTAGCTGGGGCAGTGGGATGGACCAGAGCTGATGAGGCCTTTGGGGCCTCCTCTCCCCCCTGCTGTTGCTGATGTCCAGACCCCAGCGAGTTGCTGACCCATGGGGCACCCTGACACAAAGTCTTAGACCCTTTCATTTTCAAATTATTCCTAGCGTAGTACTAGGAACTAGTACTTACTGGCCTTAGCATTTATTCTTAAGTGGAGGGCAATTTCTATTCCATTCCTTGTTCTATAGGCAAAACAGATTTTCATTTTTTGGACACAGGCTAAATGAGACACGGGTAATATCGCTCACCTAATAAAAGTCGTTCCATTATACAGTCATTCATGCAAGAGTCAAGGACCTTTGAACCCTGATGTGGAGATTTTCGTCTGAATAAGTGATGGTCAGGGACAATAATTTTTGGAACCCTGGTCCCAAAGCCAGAAGACATAAAGTTTAGGAATGAGCACAAAGTTTAGGAGTGACTGCCATAGCATGTTTTTCTTGAAGAGAACAACTGGAAAGAGTTCAAAATAGAATCTGTCTGAGCATGGAGGGATGGGGTTAGGAAAGCCAAAGCCCATCTTCAGCTGAGTGTGGCAAAAGACGTGAAGAGCAACATGAATGGTTTCCACCAGTGCACCAGCAGCAAAAGGAGGACTGGGGAAAATGGAGCAGGCTGCCTAGTGGCAAAGCATGTGGAAAAGGCTGAGGTACTCAAATCGGTTTTACCAGTAAAATTTGCCTTCAGGAATCCCAGAGGGAAAGTCTGGAGCAATGTAGACTTACTTTCACTGGAGGACCACGTTTGGGAACATTTAAACAAACTGGATATACACAAGCCCATGGCACCTAATGGGATACATCCATGAGTACAGACAGAGCTGGCCCATCATTGCAAGCCTGCTCTTGATTATCTTGGAAAGGTCATGGTGATTGGGGGATATTCCATAAGAAGAAGTGATTAGACTCTTTTAGATTAGACTTCAGTTAGTTTAAAGCTGAACATTGAAAAATTCTAGGCATGTAGGTTATAAAAATGTAATGAGGTTAACTGCATAGAACCAAGTACTAACTAGAGCAATAACGTTATTATCATAAACTTGTATGTAACTGGTGATTAATAGTTTAAATTAATTGTAAATGAATTAATTAAAATCTGCCATTTTGCATTTCATCTACTGAGTATCAAATGAGCATTCCCAGTATATTCAGGTCAATTTACTCTTAGTTAATGCTTTGTTTTTCTTTTTACGGATTAGAAAAGGCAATAAAATTTATTATTCAAAATAACTACTTTTAAAAGACGTCTTCCTTGGTAATGAATTGTTAGTATAAAGAAGGGAACAAACTGATGTATGGAAATTGAATAAGAAGAAACTGAAAATTTAAAGGAAATTCTGAACATTCCAAAGTTGATATAAAAAAATATTGCTTATTTTTTATACTAAGATTGTATTGACTAAAGAGACTCAGAAAAAGCTGGTTCGGATCCTGTGGCACACTGCAATTCACTTTTAATTGTTCTGTGTAATATAATGAAAGAAAGCAGCCTATTGTATTTATAGATCAAGATAAGTCTTCTGGCCAAATAAGTTTTCTTTCTGCTTTGTGCTTTTCTGCTGCAAGATTCTCAAAATATTTCAAGATTAGCTGATAGTGCCTGAGATTAAGTTCAGTTATTTTTACTTCTGTGGATTTCATTATGAAAATAATACACTTGAAGGTGTCTGTTGCAGAAACATGAAATCTCGTCTTCATTCTTGATGTCTAACTTGAAGAAGCTAAGGCAGTGGGGTATTTTTAGGGATATTCTTTCATTTTACTTTTTTTTTTTTTCCTAAAAGTAAGAAGTTTTATAATAAATATATTCTACTAATAATTCAAATAATTTTAGTAATTGTCAAATTACTTATTATTCCCCCCAAACATGAGCCCATTGCCTAAAATATTGGAAAAAAAAAAAAAAAAAAAAAAAATTGAAAAAAAAAAAAAAAAAAAAAAAAAAAAAAAAGAAAACCCCAAGTGTTAATTCTACAGTATGGATTAGGAGTGAACTTTCAGCAATATGTTAATTTCAGTTTCTTCTTCAAATCTGTGATTAGATCTATGAATCTGTCATTGTGACCAACAATTGATTTCATAATTATTTACTCCAGGCAAGGACTCAATACAGTGATAATAGGCAAAACAGGCTGTGTTTAACTATTACTTGAAAGAAAGATTCAAAGCAAAGTACGGGGTCTGTTTTTATCTTTAAGTAGCAATATTTTTTTCAGACATCCTATTAGGGATGTTAGGATATAACTTTCTTAGAAACAGTGTACACAACATAAAGGGAAAAAAACATTATAGAATCATAGAATCATAGAATCATTAAGGTTGGAAAAGACCTCTAAGATCATCAAGTCCAACCGTTAACCCAACACCACTATGCCCACTAAACCATGTCCCTAAGCGCCTACAATTGAAATGAAACTAAGATTCATATAGCAACTTCTGCAGAAAACCAAATGACAGTCCAAAAATAAAGAAACATTCTGCATGTTTGAAGGTATAATATTTCATGTTGTTACTTTATGGATACCTTTTTATATTTCAAATTCATCAAAATCATACCTATCAGCTTTTTGATTTTAATTGACAGATCTGCTAATGGATTTGGATGGTTTTCAGATACTGTTAAGCAAAAAAATATTCTACTTTTATGTTAATGATTAGCAATACTAAATATAGTATTAAAACAATCATGCATTTCTAAAATTGTTCCTTTGTAAGTGAATTACACTGTAAGTGAATTAAGTGAGAACCTGTGAAATAACTACTAAATGTGAATTCTCCTCCTGAACCGTCCCAAACAATACAGCCAAATAATATTTTTACTTAACCTGACGGGACAAAAGGGGATAGGAGCCGCGATCTTTATACACAACTTTCTAAATTGCTGTCATTACATTAATGTATGTGGCTTATCCATGTGGGGGCAGAACATAACTCCATGATTTTGCTGCTACAAGACATATATTTTGGATGGAGAACAACAATAATCATTACTAGTATTTGATATTTTCCTGCTAACTATGTTTAAAAGCAAAGAATCCAATCCATTTTACAACACACAAGAGAATGTTAATTTTGCAGTGTATTTTGTTTAATATGACAGTCAAAAAAAAGGTAATTTAAACATAATAAAAAACCAAAGGTCAGGAATTGTGCTCCAGTACAATGTACCAGCTGAACTGTTTGAACACTGGCAGTAGCTCTTTGTTTTCTCACGTGTATGGGTTTTTAACGTATGACTAATGAGCCTTGATAGATGAGACTATTATGATGATATTGTTAGAAGTTTATTTTTTGATGGTGTAATAAGCAGTGACATGGAACAATAAAGTAGGTACTGAAAGTTATGTTATGACATAAATTTTTGCCTTTTTGGATCTAACCTAACTCCCCATCCACTTCTGAATCTGAACTGGAAAATCAAATTCACTAGAGCTGTGAAAGTAATATTTTTACAGTGTGTCACACTTTGTCATTTTTGGAATTGAGATGTAAATACAGTAAAAATAAAAATGTTCTCCCAAGTCCATCATAATATGCACTAAAATGAAAAGAAACGGCTGCTTTAGAACACATGAGATGACATTTCAGGTGAAAGATATTTGTAAACTTATGCCTCAATTAAAAATTTTAATAAGTTTTAAAGGTATATCCTACCTACTATCAAAACTTATAAAATAAGTTTGATAAGTAAACATATCAAAACCAACTTGTTAAGCATATACAAATAATAAGATTTGACAAAATGCCTAGATTTCTTAACTCAATAAGAAGGAAATTGTGAGCATTGTCTTCAAAATATTGTGGGATTATTTTTTTTTCAGGTCATTTCAGTAATCTCTTTAAATTATGGCTCCCATGAACAACCAAATTATCAGAACTCTGGGGAATAACAGCTGGGGACAACAAATATTGTAAACCAAGCACACCACCAGGGAAATCATAGCATTGAAATAAAAATACCCTGAAATAAAGATAGGCATTCTAAAGTTTGAAGAGGCACATTAAGCCATTTAATTGAAAATTTTAAAAGATCTCTGTATGTATAATGATAATTAATTATAATCTCTGATGCAACAAAACACAATGTGTTATGTATTTACTTTCAGAAAAATCATGTTTAGGTTTCTTAAAGATAAACAGAAGAATGAATATCTTTAGATTATTGGCTAAAAGAAAGGCAGCAACAGAGAGGCCAAGGGGCTAGAGCAGACATAAGACATCAAAAAGTTATAAACTTAACAGGCTTTTATACTGTTTTTGTTTGTTGTATTTGACTATTCTTTCCTCACTTAATAATGTAAGTTAAATCCTTTCCCTTCCCCTTCTTTCCTTTTCCCTTCTTTTCCTTTCCCTTCTTTCCTTTCTTTCCCTTCTTTCCCGTTTGTTTTCCCTTTTCCTTTCCCCTCATTATTTAAACATTATTTTCCACAGACAAAATAAATGAATTGGCTGTCAGGTTATCACATGTTTCTAGCCTCTCCTTTGTTCTGCTTGATTTTCTACCACTTCATTTTCTATCTCTTATTTCTACTCTTCATGGCGATTCTGAATCTATTTATTTATTTTTTGCTTGCTGTTTTCTCAACTTAAAAACAGGATGCAATAGAGAGAATCTACCTTTTTTAGTATAAAACATGGAGTAGACTATGAAAGGCATGGTATGATTAATGTATGATTGTCGTGGTTTAACCCCAGCCGGCAACTAAGCCCCACACAGCCACTCACTCACTCCCCCGCACTGGGATGGGGGAGAGAATCAGAAGAGTAAAGGTGAGAAAACTCATGGGTTGAGATAAAGACAGTTTAATACGTAAAGCAAAAGCCGCACACGCAAGCAAAGCAAAACGAGGAATTCATTCTTCCCATTGGCAGGCAGGTGTTCAGCCATCTCCAGGAAAGCAGGGCTCCATCACGCGTAGTGGTTACTTGGGAAGACAAAATGCCACAACTCTTAACGTCCTCCCCTTCTTTCTTCTTCCCCCAACCTTTACATGCTGAGCATGACATTGTATGGTATGGAATATCCCTTTGGTCATTTGGGTTCAGCTGTCCCAGCTGTGTCCCCTCCCAACTTCTTGTGCACCCCCAGCCTACTCACTGGTGGGGTGGTGTGAGGAGCAGAAAAGGCCTTGACTCTGTGTAAGCACTGCTCAGCAATACCAAAAACATCCCTGTACTATCAACACTGTTTCCAGCACAAATCCAAAACATAGCCCCATACAAACTACTATGAAGAAAATTAACTCTATCCCAGCCAAAACCATCACAGTGACGGAGCGCAGCTGGCCATTAATACTCAAACTGGATACTAGGGAATCTGCAGACATCCTTTGTGACACAATAATAAAAGAGGATTTTAGCCTATCATTTCAGTAACACAGCTGCCCCATGATATTCAAGTCACTACCTGGTTTGATCAAGATTGCATCTCTAGACAGTTTATTGCTTACATTACCATCATTAGAATGTAATATTTCCTTCTTCGGAATCTGTAGTTAAGTGGAAGGAGAGATTCACTGTACATTTTCTTAATTTGCATTAAAGATTAAGCAGTCAATTCCTTTATTCATTGGAATTTCAAATGGCTTCCCTGGGTGAGAGAGAAGATGCAACCTGCTACTGACACTTGTGAAGTTCTATAGTTCTATACAGTAACAGGAGCCAGGTGGTTGTAACTTGAAAAAGAATGTGGAGTTATAGCTAACCTCAGGAAGAATATTAGTCAAAAACACCATCCTCTTGGGAAAAAAAAAAAAAAAAGGAAAAAAAAAGAGACCAAAATCCTATTGCAAGCTGAAGTTATGACAGTGATTTGTTTCATTCTATTCAGCCCCAGCTAGGCCCTGTGTTTGAGGAAAGATGGGGTCTAATCTCAGATGGTTCAGAAAAGAATAAAGAGCATGATCAGGAGGGCTAAAAAACATGAGACAACATCAGGCCTATGAGGCAAAGTTGAAGAGATTTGAGTTGTTAACTTTAGAGTGGTGGTTTTAAACATACGATCTGCAGATCAAGGAGAGAGGGTTTTGCTCAGCACTTAAAAAGAACATAAAAGATGTAAAGAAGCAAGCCTAGTGTTGATAGGCTTATATTAGCTGTATAAACAACTTCATTTTCATTGGAAAATGTTACTGATCCCCAACTGAAAATATTTGAAAGTTTTTGGTTTGGGGCAGCAAAAAGGGTGACATAGGTTTGCTTATCCCCATAACATTTGTGGTAGGGGTCTACTTTTTCAATTGCCATGGTGATACCAGGAGTAGGGAATCTGAATTTTGGAAGCCTATGCCTTTACACAACTCTTGGGTCCCACTCTTTCTAGCTTCCACCAAAATTTAGAATGTTTTAGAAAAAAAATTAGCTTCTGAAAGTGAAGTTTCTTGTACTTCAGAAAACACCTGCAACATGGGCTCTTTCATTAATGTTCCTCTGTTAGTCAGCCACTACAAGAGGAAACAGCAGGTTGCCAAAAATATCTCTTTACTGCAGTTGTAGGACTCTTGAATGAGTTGCTTGAACCTTTAAAACTGCACTTGTGAGACTGAAAGTTTGCTTCACATTCCTCATTCATCGAAGTTTCCAAAGCCATAGTTTTGTATGGAGATATTTCTCATTTGAGCTGTGTAACAGATAAGCAAGCATACTATTTCTTAACACAACACCTTAGTTTCCATTACACCTAGTACACCTAGGGAAGCTCAGTTACAGGGGATTTTAGCAGCCATATTTTCAAAGTTTATGTGAGTTTCATCAGTTTGAATTTTGTTTATGTTTGAAACTGCTTTTGAATGTATAAAGCTGAAGCAATGAGCTGCAGTATTTTGAAAATCAGGTCCTAACAATTTTCTGTGTCACTCAAAACAAATATGCAGGGTAGAATTGTCTTGTTTCTTCATTCCTCCTGACTATTCTGAGGATGTGACATGAATTAATTTACATTCTCCCTTTTTGAAGAATTTGATCTTTTCTTAAGTGTCAAGGCATACAGTTCATCAAAAGAGCTGTAGTACCCTTAGGTTTGGATTCTAGCACTGCTCTTGAGTCTATCTTCTCCTGCCCTCAAGCTGAAATCTAAAGAGAGGTATGGAGGAAGAGTCTGACAGCAACAATTAAATTATATTTACTTAAAAAATTGAGAAAATGTATATATAACTTCACAATTACTACCAAACAAAATGTATTTGTGGCACTTATTTTTATGCATGCATATGATTATGCACTACTACCATTTTTTACACAATGTGTTATTTAAACAGTACTTTCTTCAGGGTGGTGATTTGTCATCTTCAGTATTGTAAAATGCAGCATTTAATCACTCTGTGCCATAGGCATAATAAATGGGGAGCTAATATGAGGAGTGGTATTGCTGCTTAAGAAAGAGAACACTAAAAGTAGTTATTTATTTATTGTGTAAATTGAGAGCATTTTATATGAGAACTGCTGCAGCAAAATCTCCATAGGCTAGAGAAATCAAATAGATAACACAAGTATTATAATGCTACATTTGATCACTGTGAATGCAAATATCTATGCCATCATCTAATAAAGTATGAATTAACATGATTCTGTATGATTTGAATTTAATTTCTACCCATTTTCTGTTTAATGCAACACTTTCAGATTTATATGAAACAATTTAGTATCTACTGGGGAATTTATTTCTGTCAAATAATTTACAAAAATGTTGGAGTTCACAACAAACTGCACTCTAGAGGGGAATAGAAAGCAGTAAAAACTTCAAAAATACTTTCTGTCAGGTATCATAAAATTCATTATCACTATAAATGTACACACTATGCTAAAAAGAAATTTAATTTCTTACAATATTCCCATAATACAAATTTGTGTCACAGTGGGGTATACACTATTTTAAATTCTGTGAGCTTTCATGTACTTCACAGACTCTAAGGGTTTGATCACATTATTTAGTATGAGAAGAGCTGTACTATTTTGAATAAAAAAGAACCAGTACTTGAATATCTAGAATTCTTTGGGACTATTCACACAGCTAACATTCTTCAGAATCAATATTTACGCTATACTTAATTTAGTATATGGGTTGGCTATAACCATTAGGTTTCCCCATTGGTACTACCTTCTGACAGGAATCAGTGGAATATATTATTTACTAGAATTTACTTGGGAGAAATGAGCTTATATATAAATGTAGGAATGCTTGAAAAGTCATCTACTTCTGACCACTGAAAGCTGGATCAAAACATTTGTAGCATCTTGAATAATTTTCTTCTGTTGGGATGGAGATTTTATGGGCTTTTTCTTCTTTGTTTTTCCTTTTTTCTCCACTTTCCTCTCCCAACATAAATGGATGCACTGAAATACTGCAGAAAGGACAGGTTTGCTTTGTTCAATTGTAGGCTAGTGAAGGAAATAGGTTAAAATGAAGGAAAGTCCTTAAGAATTTTTTCCCCCCCCACAAGATTTAGCTTATTTTTGTCGAGCTATAGCATTTACATAGAGTTTGGCTATTTACTGGATGTGAATCAAAATGTCATTCTTTTTGATGTTTAATCTTTGCTAGCATGAAGCCCAAACGAGGAGGTGGGACAGTTATTGTTATGGCATATAAAAGAATTTGTTCTCTCTTTTATCTATATTATCTCTGCGGTTTCTAGTAAAGATCTATAAGATCCAAAGTGACCTCTCCACTTACATCCTCCTTCCATCTTTTGGCCCTTGCTGCTGCTTGTGACTCCATTTCTTCCCACTTCAACACCATGACTTCTTGAGCCCTGCTGTCCTTTCTCCTAACAATGTTAGCATGTTGTAACATCCAGCGGCTTCTGAAAGTCAACCCTTCATGCCCCCTTTCTTTTCTGTATCACTTCTTCCCTTCATCGGTGAACTCCTTGAACTCATAGATTATAACAATTGCCTCAAGTTGCTTTCCTCTCAATCCAACACAGATCCTCTCCCATTTGACTTTTATTGTGCACCAAAGATATACTAACATCAAGGCCTACAATGACCTCTCCATGTCAAGTCTCAGGGCCTTTGCTCCATACTTGAACTCTGCTTTTTTTATCATGACTGATCATACATTCCTTTTCAAAATCATGCCTTGCCTTTGCAACTCTGTCCTCTCCTCATCATTTAACTGTTCTGACTTGAACATGTAACAGATGGGCCACAAGAGGGAAAGAAAGGGAACTGTACTAGGCTTCTAAAGCTCTGTTAACTAAAAAATATAAATCTTTTCTGAAAAAGACCCTGTCATATTGCAAAGTGAATTTCTTAATGTAAGCAACAAAGGCCTACTTCTCCATGTCTTCTATAGTTCTGTCATCTTCAACAGATTTATATTCCACCTTTCTTTTCTTTTTTTTTTTTTTTGAGTTGTGGAGGAGTGGTAAAGGCAGCCAGCAGCATACTATAGCCCTGTTTAGGCGTTTTGGGGTTTTTTTTACATGTACCAATAGCCCTAAAGTATCATCTCATGAGACAATATAGCAAGGTTGCACTCTCATAACCTTTCTATCAGGCTTCTGAAGAAAACAGAAATGAAGGGGTGAGGGGAAAAAAAAAATCACCTCCTTGTAGCTAAGTGAATATATATAAAACTTTAGTCCCCTAAACCATAATAAGTTCATCATTTAGACCTGGATGATCAGGGAGGCCCTATAACTTCAGTGTTTTAATTTATTAACTGTAGCTGATTCCCAGTTTTGAACTCAGTGTTTGAACTCAGTATCACCATAAGCTTCTATAAGTATTTTAGGATGGTATCAAGACAGTTCAAGTTCTTACCAATTTTAAAGAATTGCTAAGAGAATGTTAATATGAAATACATGAAAGATAAAAGCTCTGTGAAGTCAGAAATAGTGTGGGTTTGAGTTTCATATATTTTTCACAACATTACTTCAGTATTTCTTTGGTATTTTGCATATTGTCAGGTTGCAGTTAGAAAGACAATATGACACTTCAAAAAGAAGAAAAGTTTATTCCAATTAATTATTTTACTTGTAATCCAGGAAGCACATTTAGGGCTGCAGCTGAAGAAACAAAACTTGACTTATCTTCTGTGCCCTGGAAGAGAAGACTGACTTACACTTCTGAACAAATTGGATTAATTCTAATTACTATATATACATATCTAATCACTTTCATAAAAGTTCTAAAGAGAAACAAAACTCAGCTGCTAGAAAATGGGAGAGATAACATGGAATAGTGTTTTAAAAATTTGCAGTATTTATCATCATATTCAACTTTTCACTTACAAAATCACAAAGTGGCCTTATATTCTAATAAGTAAGATATTTAGTGTAAATATCGTTTGAACTCTGATTTGGAGCGTTATGACTATGTAATATAGCATAAAATAAAATATGAGGAGAAAGACGGGACAATGGCACAGAAAGTAAAAAGACAAATAAAATTCAATATCTGACAAGATTATTTTGCACAGTAGGCATAAGTCTGATTTTTAGTTTAAAATGTTGAGTAAGTATCCCATGCTGTGGGAAACACTGTCAAAACATTAATACATATCTTAGGCACTAATCACCATAACATGTAGGCACAAGAGTAAAAAATCTTGAAATAGCATAAAGCCAAATCCTTACTGGTCCTATTTGTATCTCCTTCGTCCCTAGTTTTACAAATATAAACAACTACTCTTACTCTTGGCGATTCTGTCAGCCTCTTTTCCACTCTTCTTCTATGTTTCTGTCCATAGCAATCCTTAAAATGTATTGTCTCCCTTCTACTTCCAGGACCTGATCTACCTGTCATGATTCCTGCACACAGGAATAAAAAACTGTGTAACAAAATACGTGTTGGGAAAAGAAATGCCAGTTGCAAAAAAAATGGAGAGCTACTTTTTTGTCCTTGGAAATGTTGTCTCCAATGATAGGTAGACTACTAACTCTGGAGGCATATCATAACTATAAAGCTGTAACAACAGCCAGAAAGAGCTAACTGAAAGCAGTTCTAGTTTTATTTGCTAGTTCAAAGAGAGGTCAACACAGCATTGCAAAATATAAAGAAGTATTAAAGACTGATTCCTTTGAATGAATATGACTTTCATAACAAGGTTAAAAATGGGGACATCACAACTATCAAACTGTCACCTGAACAATGTTTTAAATCCACATTGCTGAAATGTAATAACACGGAAGAAACAGAAAGCACAAATTAAAAAATAGGCTCTATTTCAGCTTATCAAAGGGTTATGTAGCACATCTTAGGGTATTTTGTTTCTTTTGTCACTCTTTGCTTGTTTGTATGAGTAGATTTTATTGACACTCTCCTCAGACACTCTCTATGTGAAATTCTGATTTATTTTGATACTAAAAAGCTAAACAGTGCTAGGGACATTCCTCTGACTCAGATGCCAAATGGTAAGGCTTAGCCATAACTGTACAGTTAAATATGCTATCCTTTGGGACAGAATAGTTGCATTCAGGCTGCTTGCTTCTGGTCTGTGCTAACTGTTCAACTGTACCTGGTAATTATTGAGGACAGTAAATTGGCCAGGACTAAAATCATTCCAGGAACCATACTAACAATTTAACATATAGACAGTTGTATTCTACTGCCTCATAGTACTTAACTTACCAATGTAGCTAAAAAACACATGATCATCATCTTGACTGCATTAACCTGATGAACAGAGAAATGCATTCCAGTGTTGATCACTGAGCCTGTGGGATGCTTTGATGCGATAGAGGACTGAAGATTAGCAACTGTACTGACTGTACTTCCCTGGCTGCCAGATTCTGAAATGTGATTTTTTTGTCAGCTCTCAATCACTGTCCTTTTGTTCGTTTGCCTCTCATGGTGGTTGCAACCATCCCTGAATCTGGCAGAGCCTTGAGAAATATGTAGCTGGACTTAGTTCTTCATTTGCATGTACATTTATTTCCCTTTCATATATGTTATAGTCAAATATACAATACATTTTGGGACATAAACATCTGATTCTCTTGTCAGATAGTAGTAGAAATAAGACCAGCAAAACCCCCCATAGTTAAACAAAAATAAAGGAAACTGTTTGGATTATTTGTCACAGTCTTATTCTTGTTAAGTTGCTGTGAGTAACCAGTTTTGTCTTTTAAAGGAGAATATATGATACACAAAAAAAATTAAGAAAGGTTTTGTTGTTTTCAAATAAAAAACAAATCTGAACCTTCAAATTGTTGTATGGCATGGACTGTTAGTGAAACAGATACAGAAAACAGAGAGAGACACATGACAGAGAGAAAGAAAACAAGTTTCTGTGACATGAAAGACTTTAAAAAATTACAATTATAATTTGAATTAACATTTGTTTAATTTCTGTGAATTTTTGACATTTTTGATAAAGAACACAATTTGTTTAAATATTCTACTTCAGTTTTTCCAGAAAGGGTTCAAGTATTGCCTGGTCTTTCCCATAGCTATCCGGTCTATTTACCCTAGCGGCTGAATTAATATTAGAATAGAGTAGAATATTTCAGTTGGAAGGGACCTGCAACGATCATCTAGTCCAACTGCCTGACCACTTCAGGGCTGACCAAAAATTACAGCATGTTATTAAGGGCATTGTCCAAATGCCTCTTAAACTCTGACAGGCTTGGGGTATCAACCACCTCTCTAGGAAGCCTGTTCCAGTGTTTGACCACCCTCTCAGTAAAGAAATGCTTCCTAATGTCCAGTCTAAACCTCCCCTGATGCAGCTTTGAACCATTCCCATGCGTCCTGTCACTGAATCCCAGGGAGAAGAGCTCAGCACCTCCTTCTCCGCATCCCCTCCTCAGGAAGCTGTAGGTTGCCCCTCAAAACTAAACAAGCCCAAAGTCCTTAGCCTTCTTCATAGGACATTCCTTCCAGCCCTTTCACCAGCTTTGTTGCCCTCCTCTGGATGCATTCAAGGACCTTCGCATCCTTCTTAAATTATGGGGCCCAGAACTGCACATAATATATATTGGGGACAGACTTTTTAGCAGGGTCTGTTGCGACAGACGAGGGAGTAATGGTTTTAAATTAAAAGAGGGTAGATTCAGACTAGATATAAGGAAGAAATTTCTTACAATGAGAGTGGTGAAACACCGGAAGAGGTTGCCCAGAGAGGTGGTGGATGTCCCATCCCTGGAAACATTCAAGGTCAGGTGGATGGGGCTCTGACCATCCTGATCTAGTTGAAGATGTCTCTGCCCATGGCAGAGATATTGGACTAGATGACCTTTAAAGGTCCCTTCCAAACCAAACTATTCTATCATGGTTCAGCTGTCTCATAGGAGTTGGTGGGGCTCATCGAGAGGGC
>NW_009209758.1:0-12229 GCF_000690835.1 Fulmarus glacialis
AGCCCTGCGGAGAAGGACTTGGGGATACCAAAAAATTGGACATGAGAGAGCAATGTGTGCTTGCAGCCCAGAAAGCCAGCCATACCCTGGGCTGCATCCAAGGAAGCATGGCCAGCAGGTCGAGGGAAGTGATTCTCCCTTTCTGCTCTGCTCTCACGGTACCCTGCCTGGAGCACTGTGTCCAGTTCTGGGGCCCACGGTACAGGAAAGACATGGACCTGTTAGAGTGGGTTCTGAGGAGGGCCACAAAAACAATCAGAAGGCTGGAACGCCTCTCCTATGAAGAAAGGCTGCGAGAGTTGGGGTTGTTCAGCCTGGAGAAGGGAAGGCTTCAGGCAGACATTAATGCGGCCTTTCACTATGTAAATGGGCTTATAAGAAAAATGGAGAGAGACTTTTTCCTAAGGCCTTCAGTGATAGGACAAGGGGTAATGGTTTTAAACTGAAAGAGGGTAGGTTTAGACTGGACATAAGGAAGAAATTTTTTACGATGAGGGTGGTGAGACACTGGAGCACGTTGCCCAGAGAAGCTGCAGATGCCCCAACATTGGAAGTGTTCAAGGTCAGGCTGGATGGGGCTTTGAGGAACCACATGATTTCCATTTATTTATTCAAGGGGTCAGTATTGTGGTCAGTGTTCACTGGCCATTAGTGAATTTCGGCTAAAACAAGTAAGAGAGATGCAAACCTCAAAGGAGTGAGGTGTGAATGTCTTCCAGTGGTGAAAGAGGAAAAGAGAAATCAAATTAATTTTGTGAAGGATCTTAACCAGGTAATGAAAGAGATGATACAGCATGGTGGTCATAGAATCATAGAATCATTAAGGAGGGTAGAATTTTTACCTGGATTTGCAAAGCGTTAAGCTAACTGAATTAACAATGGATTGAACAGTAGACTCATGGGTGCTTGAACAGTAAATCTTAGCCCAGTAAGCTGCAGTACAATTAGCTGGTTTTGTATGTTATTTATAGCCCTGGATACACATGATGTTGTGAATTCCCCAATTAAAATACCTTCCTTGACGCTAAATTTTCCCATGCCCTCAGAGCAGTAGAGCGCTGCTGCAGTCATATTGGGTAGCCTGCCTTAGTCCATCTAGAGCAGGATGCAGGTGCTCCTGAACAGATCCTCAAAAGCAGTGGACTGCGCTGGTGCAGCAGTACCACCACCTCTTACCAGCTGGAGCCAATCCAGCAAATGATCTGCTGTAACACTGATGGAGCATGAATGGACTGTTGGATAACAATTTTTTTCCACATGCCATGTTATGTGGGGAAATATGTTGTTGATTCAACTCTACAAAATCCAGGTGGTCACAAAGTATCCATGTCCAGAAAGCAGGTCTGGTTAGTAACTCATACATGACAGTAAATAGGACTCTAGACTGAAATCCACTAAGAAGAACCTCCTTTATTTCATGGGCTTATCGTGTTGTCCATCTATTGGGCAGGAAGGTAGTAAACGTGTCGTGAAAGTACAGCTGTGTAGAGTGGAGTACTGAGGAGAAATGGTGCAGACAACTGAACAGCACCAGAGCATGCAGGACAACCAAGTGGGCAGGCTCAGGTGTGCTGTGCAAGTAGGGATGGTACCAAGAACACTACACACCAAACAGACAAGAAACCACATTCTCGCACTGGTGACATTTTATTTTGTTGTCTTCTGATCTTGCCTCTCTTACTGCAAATCTTACATACCCTGGACAGAAGTCCACATATTTATACTTTCAGTGCAGCACTGCAACCACAGTGACAGCTGGTTCCAAAAGGCAGTGTAACTACTGCATGTACATCACAACGAAGCACTGCACGCTGTCTCACTACCATGTACGTGTTAGTCCCCATGAGAGACAGACTGTGCTCAGCTGGGGTCTGCTTTGCTTATTATATGGGAGAGGCAGTTCTTGAGAACACCCTGGCCATACAGCATTTCCCACTGTCAGGGCCAATGTGATTATTCTGGTAATAACATACGTATAAACCTGCCTGTTCAGCGCTTCCCTGGGAATTTCAGCACTAGCAACTTTGGTAGACTGTGAAAATTCACAGGGAGGTAACATGGAGCCAGCTGCCTATTTTCTTGCCTGCAAAACTGCAAGAAAAAGGTCAAATTTTGCAACTTCCTGGTACAGTGGGTCTTTGGATAATAGAAATTCTGGAGAACCCACCCTCTGAAAAACAGAGTAGGACTGCCTGTGCTGTTGCTTCCTACTAGCTTCTATGCATATGCTGCATTTATGGAGCACAGGAGGATATTGCCTATGATCCAGAGTTCATGCCAACACCTGACTTAAAATAATGAACCCTCTTCTTTTAAGCTTTTCCACACAGGGAAGCCACTGCTAATACACCTCATTCACACAAAGGAAGCAGTATTGAAAAGAAACAGGTAATGTAAGACAATGAAGGTGGCGTCTACAGTGCAGAAAAAAATGACACTATGGAGTGTGGGCATGACAAAGAACAACACACTGGCAAGGTAGTTCAATGGAACCTGGGTTTCAGCATTAGCAAGACTGCTATTGCAGGTATGCACTGTCTTGCAGTAAGTTTGTTTCCCAGGTGAGTCTGAAACAAGTGGTCTTCAGAGGGCCCATGAAGGCCATCTTATTACTTAGTTACTGGGGGTCTCTGAAAGGCCAGTGAATCTCCAAAAGGCTGGAGAGTGTTTATTCCTCACTGGACTGGAAGACCCTCTACATACATTCAATGCCCAGTGCTACAGAACACAGATGCCAGGGGAATACTGGGTTCCTGACGAGGGTAATAATGATGTCCCATCACTTCCAAGCAAACCAGAGCTCATGTGCTACTGTCTGGTGCTGAGCCTAAACATCAGTGTATGAAGTAGAGACAGTGCCTTGTGCAACAGACTGGAGTACATGCTAGGAAGGTATGTGCTCTTCTGTGGCAGCCTTTCTGACAACAGACAGGACAGTTACAGGGCAAGCTAAAGCCTTTGTACTCTGCACAGCGCTGCTTAGTTTGTGTACATACTGTGCAAGAAAGAATTCTCCCCTTAAAGAGACCTAAACACTATGCTAGTCAGTCCCTTATAGGGAGAACTACTAAAAAAGAACCCTGATCTCACCCATCAGAGGAAGATGACAAAACAGACAGCTGCTGTACTGGAAACCACTAAACAAGCAACTAATGTGACCCAAACCGAGACTGTAGTCAGAGCAGGAACTACGCTGGGTACATTGCTAGTGCCACTGTCCAAGGGAACTACACCAGGAGAGGCAGCCTCTGTACCACAGCTTTGGTTTGAAGTCTCTCAGAACTGACCAGAAGCAACAGTTTCAAAATTAAGGTCACCGAGTAGAACGGAGTCACAGTCCCAAAGACATTCAGTTGCTTATATTAGTGTTGTGGGTTATGAGCCTGACAGAATTGGGGCTTGTAACTGAAAAGCTTTAGGATTACTCCTTCTCTTCTTCCAGGGATTTACTTCCGGCCTCGCTTGCGGCTGGTTTTTGGAAATTCGGCTCTCTGTGCAACTTGGGGCTCCCCCTCCTCACTACTCGCGCTCTCATTGTCCACCCGCTGTGGACGACCTCTCTTACTTCTCCTCATTTTTTCAATTCCAGCAGCAGGGAGCTTCTTGGCAGCCAGGGTCCCAGTTCTCTTCTTTTTGCCCCGGGTCACAGGACGTTTCTTCCGTTGCTTCCTCTGCTCTTCTCTTTGGCGGATTTTCATTAGCTTCTCAAAGCTTTTGGTGGTAGTTGTGTTCACATCAAACCAGTCCTGGAGGGTTTAGAAGGCAACAGGTTGGTACTGATGGTGGAAATACCATATAAAGCCTATCAGGGCTTATAATAAAGCTGTCTTGTAGGACAAGGGTTTCCTGAAATGTGAGATCTGGGAAGGCAGCTGCCTAACAAAGTTCTGTTCTTCGATGTTCCTCCTCAGGTGTCACTCTGTCTCAGAGGATTCAGGTTTGATTTGGCAATTGCCTGGCTAAAGGCATGGGAAATGCTGAAGAGCTGAATTGAGCAGCAGCAGCTTGGGACAAGACATGTGACACGATACAACACTTGCTCCCCAGACCAATGCGTAAGACCAGCGATGTTGAAGCAAATCAAAGGCCACTTGAGTCTGGGACCCGGTTCCCAGCAGTGAGCAAGGGAAAAATAAAACAGGGCAAGCATCCAGCATTACTTTCCCAAGACACCCTCCCCACCTCCAACAACCTGGGGTTTGAGGACTTCCATTCTGCCTGCCTTACCTCAGCATGCACAGAGTTGATGTGATACTTGACCCCACTCTCTGAAATGAACTCCTTCTCACACAGGAGACACTTGTATTTACCAGCCACAAAGTCTCCCTGGCACCAAAACAAAAAAATTCATCATCAACTGCTGCCTAGAAGGCTGATACGCCTATATATTGTATTTGAATCTTGCTCAGATATAACCCAGCAGTAAGAAGTAGAAACTCTTATTCATACCAGACAATGCTTCAGCTACAGGAGCACTGACATTATTGACCAGTTATGCCCACAAAGCATAGGACTGCTCTGTGAGATGTTACAAGGTCTCCAGCACTGCACCTGGAAAAGATGCTCTTGTACCTGTGAATTTACAGGTAGGATTGCAGTTTCACTAAAATGCATGCCATTAAGATGCTTCCTCCTTGCCTCAAGCAGTGTATGAAATGGCAACCCCATTAACACATAGGAAAGCACTCAAATTGTGAGAAACTCAGATTAGCAGATGGCAGGACAACAGCTTGAATTAGGAGATATCTGAGGGACAGGGACAGTCAAGCTATTGGTATAAAAGATAGTGAGTACAGTAAGGCTACCAACCAAGGTACACGTGCCAAGGTGAGATTTGAGTCCTGAGACACTGGCATATACAGATTCACAACCCTGAAACAGTAAAAAAAGTGCGTGTCAGCAAAAGTCTAATAAGAAATCATTTCTTCCTGCACAAGAAAGTCTTATTCTCTGGAAGACAATTCCAAAAGGGGTAACAGAGGTAGAGGGAGGGAGATACTGAGTCCTACAAAGCGAGAACGTTTCTGGTAAAAAGATCGTTAAAAGAGACTTAAACTTTCAGTAAGTTAAATAGTTTCAGTTTCTGAGCACATTTAGACGTAATAAAGAGACTCCTGTCACAGTTACATTCACCCTCTATCAAAAGCGTGAGTTTGCATTTTGCCAAAAGTGCAGCAGAGATTAATTTCAAACAAAGCACAGGGGCAAGTACAAGACACTTCAATCTCTCCTGCCCTGCTCGTGTATCTAGTGGCACAGAAGTACTGCATCTGACATCAATGATCTCAGTTAAAGGGCAGCTTTACAGGCCTACCCTATGTGGAGCTTTAGGCATCAGTCTCGGGATACTAGATCATGCTCATCCAACAGCCCAGACCCTGAAACAGGAGGTAGGTGCAAGACATGCTTTTTAGTTACTGGTCGGTGAAACAGGACAGCTGCTTTCTGAGGACAGCTCCATATACAAAGCTATGTTGCAACTCTCGTATTTGGAAATGATGCAAGCCTGAAAACAGGGGAGAGAGTGCTGGGGGTGGGGTAGGGCAGGGGGAAGGCATTGTCTCTACACCAAACCCAGATGGAAGCCACTGCTGACCCTTGGCTATCCAGCAGTGTGTGTCAAGTGCATCACATGTACGATAGTTTCCACCAATGGGGCCATTCCTTCTCACTGGATCTGACTGGCGACTGCTGTGTGGGATTGTAAGAAACTAAGTGCATGTGCATAAGCATCCCTAGACCAGGACGACAGTGCCATGCATGAGTTTTCTGTAGCCCATTTCCAGCTTTCAAAAGAAAAATTAAGTGTTGTGCCAGACAAAGTCCCTCTACTCTTACATTTCCATCTCTACTCCTCCCTTCTTCTATAATTAGATTTAGTACACCTGCTAGACAGGCAGGGGCCTGTCATTTTTCCACTGCTCGAACTCCAAATGGACCAGCTCCCAGCTGGATGTGAAAGCTGTACCAGTCCCTAGTCCCTAGGGCAACAGTCCAAACAGGGTCTTGGTTACACTAACAACCATACTGAGATGGAGTAGAATTTGTCTCCCACAAAGAGTTTCAAGGTTGTGGAAAGCTGTTGGCTCATACAGACCTGAAATCTGTCCCCTTTGAGGCTTCAGAAACACTTAAGGATTACCTGATTTGGGCAGTGGACTCTTCGGTACATCTTTATCTCCGTTTTCCATTTGCACAGCACATCTTGACTAAATGTGGGCAGTCCAGGACGAGTATATTTCAGCTGAGATAAAGAGATGGAATTGAAAGCTGGAGGCAATGTTGGCTACACATAGTGCCAAGTATGTCCCTTTCTCTCCCGGGTTGTGAGACAGGAAGTGCTATTTCTTCTCCTACTCTAACAGCCAAACTCTCAATAACCAATCTCTTCCCATCTCGCTGACTCTCTACAAACATAACTGAATCTGGAAAACCCCCCGAATACCAGAATCCGAAACTTCCCATAACCTTGACTACAACATTTCCTCTAAAGGTACCTACCCCATTAAAATTATAAATCATCCTTTTCCCTTGGGTTTCCTTTACAGCCTAAAAGATGCTCCTGGAAACTCTGAAGCCTGCAAAACTATGAAATATCCCTGCATGGCAGCAGTGATCTGCAGCCTATGACTTGTGAGCAACATACTGCCTATAAATGCCTTCAGTGTGCCCACTGAAAATTACAGCAATGGGACTTGAAAGTCATTATAGCCTGCCTGGATAAAATACTTATACCACAGTAATTGCTACTGTAGCAATACTGTAATCTAAGACCAGAGAGAGCAAAACCTGATCCCTCCCAGAAGGTATTACTTCCTCAGTAATTGCTTTCCATGGTCCACTAAACACTGGCAACACTGGATAGATGCTAGTGCAAGGCTCATCTGATGTGAAGAAAGACTCAAACCCTATATAGCATTTTTAAGACCTTGTACCTTCCGGTCATCTGGAATCAAGTCCTGCAGAACCTTTCTCTTGGGCCACTCTTTGGCCAGCTCTTCTCCAGCTAACTCATGGAGATAGTAGATTGCCACCTTTGCAGATCTCCTCTGAACTCTGCCTGTGTTATTTGGCTCCCGTTTTATTTCCTTCAGGCTCTCGGTTCTTCTCTCCTCATGGAGGAAAGTGACCTGCAATGAAGGCCAAAAAAGGTGACCTCCTTCACTAGTTCCTATTTCAGTTACACTAAATACTGTGAATAAATATTCTACCAAATCCCTCACAAAAATGCTGCTGCAGCTGTGGTTCACTGTCACAGACATAGGACAGGAGTGCATCCCACTAGTGAGACAGACCCTCAGATCTACTCAGGGGGGTCACAGCAGTAAGGCTCAAGCAGAGTTACATGCAGCCACTGGTCTTGAAAGGATATCACATCATTTGCCGTAAAACCCTCATGGACAACAAGCATAGTACTGCCTGTTCTGCTCCAATGTTGGGTCTTTTAAGAGCAAAGAAAAGCATCTCACAAGTTATACATGTTAGCATCATTCTTCCATGAAGCAAAAGTCAGGCTGGGGGAATTCTACTGCTGCCACGGTGATTTACTACTAAAAGCTTCATCCTAGTCACAGAACAGCAACAGCTGCTGCTAGAAGGAAAGTATCAAGGACAGAATGCTCCAGAAAGACAAAAAAATGCAAAGATTTGCTATCCCTAATTACCCACCCAAGTAGCAGACAAAAGCCTATGTGTATCTCAAGTCTGAATGGCTGAAGTACCACCACACTATCCTGATAACTATGACAATTTGCACTTACCGGCCCATGCTTAGATCGGAGATGGTAGACAAGTCCTGCTTTTGATTTGTATGCTTTTCCACAGTGATGGCACTTCATAGCCATTTTCTCCAGCTCAGAAACAGCCTTCCCACATTTTTTAACATGATATAGGTATCCCATTATGCTAGTGAAGCTGCCTGTGCAGCCCTGTCAATGTAGAAGAAAAACGCATGGAAGAAAAACGCTCTCCAGTGATCACAAGACCACTGTGTATAGAATCCACAGTTTGCTGACCAAAGTACTATCACTTTTCCTGCCAGACCAGAGACAATCAGGTAGTAAACTTTAATGTCAGTCTGTTCAGATAAACAAAATCTGGGGCAAAGAATTGGGTGCAACTGGCAGAAACTGTTTCTTAGAACTTCTTTGTAGGTAGTGGGCAACAGAAAATTTCAATATATGGAATGAAGAAGCAAGATGTTAAATGAGGATGCACAAAATGGAAAGATTTTCAGATACAAATGGAGGAGTTGGGCAGAAAAAGAGGAAGGCTTTATATTTGGTTGGCTGGTCAAACTGTCTAGAACGCAGCAATATTAGGGTGATGGTAGATAAAACTTTCAGCTATTCCTAGGATACAGATATTGTCTCATGCTGCAGTGGAGAACAACAAAAACTCTAATGGTTCCTGCAGACGTCACTTACTAGAATATCTCCTAACCCTGAATCCAGTGATCAACTTAACACTGAGCTTGGAAACAGGACAAATCAAACATGCATCAGCAAGTTTTTAATGTTCTTACATGTATCCATCTGCCCTCCATCCCCTTCTCTAGCTGTCGCCAATCTCAGTATTTTCAAAAACCACAGACAAACTCACAGTTAATTATGCATAAAAACATCTTCCCAGCTACCATAAACAACTAAGGCAGAGCAGAAGTACACATTAATAAAATACTTTTGGTGCACACAAAACAATCCAGTGTTCTCTCGATCCTCCCTGAAGACACCAACACATCAAATACTCAGAGCTTTAGCTGACCCTGCTTGAGCACAGGGGTTGAACTAGATGACCTCAGAAGTTCCCTCCCAACCTTAACAATTGTGTAATTCTGTGAACAGTTTATAATACCGTTGCAAGGTAAAATGGTTATCCTTTAACTTCTTCCTCCCTGACATCTTCCACTGAACGCATTTATAAAGTCATACCTTTGCTGTGTAACTTCTTAAACCAGGTAACAGACAGCCCTACCAGAGGGGATGCGTTACTGGACCTGTTGGTCACCAACGCAAGCGAGCTAATCAGAGACAACACGACTGGAGGCAGCCTGGGCTGCAGTGATCTCCTGAGGCATATGGGACAGGTGAAGAGTAAAGTCAGGACCCTGAATTTTAGGAAGGCAAACTTCCAGCTGTTCAAGGAGTTAGTCAATAGGACCCCCTGGGAAACTGCCCTCAGGGACAAGGGAGCAGAACAGAGCTGGCAGATCTTTAAGGACGCTTTCCACAGAGTGCAAAAGCTCTTGATCCCCATGTGTAAGCAATCAGGAAAGGAAGGCAAGAGACTGGCATGGCTGAGTCGAGACCTGCTGGTCAAACTAAAGGGTAAAAAGGAAATGCACAGGCAGTGGAAGCAGGGACAGGTACCCTGGGACGAGTAGAGAGATACTGCCCGGTTCAATAGGGATGGGGTCAGGAAGGCCAGGGTGCAGCTGGAGCTGAACTTGGCAAGGGATGCAAAGAATAATAAGAAGGGCTACTATAGGTATGTCAGCCAGAAAAGGAAGGTCAAAGAAAGTGTACCCCCCCCGATGAACATGACTGGCAAACTGGTAACAACAGACAAGGAGAAGGCTGAGATACTCAACAACTTTTTTGCCTCAGAGTCCTGAGGGAATTTTCTGATGTAGTTGTCAAGCCACCCTCCACAATATTTGAAAAAATCACGGCAGTCAGGTGACGTTCCCAGTGACTGGAAAAAGGGAGGTTTAGACTGGACATTAGGAAAAACTTCTTTACTGAAAGAGTGGTCAGGCCTTGGAACAGGCTGCCCAGGGAAGTGGTGGAGTCACCATCCCAAGCTCTTGATCCCCATGTGTAAGCAATCAGGAAAGGAAGGCAAGAGACTGGCATGGCTGAGTCGAGACCTGCTGGTCAAACTAAAGGGTAAAAAGGAAATGCACAGGCAGTGGAAGCAGGGACAGGTACCCTGGGACGAGTAGAGAGATACTGCCCGGTTCAATAGGGATGGGGTCAGGAAGGCCAGGGTGCAGCTGGAGCTGAACTTGGCAAGGGATGCAAAGAATAATAAGAAGGGCTACTATAGGTATGTCAGCCAGAAAAGGAAGGTCAAAGAAAGTGTACCCCCCCCGATGAACATGACTGGCAAACTGGTAACAACAGACAAGGAGAAGGCTGAGATACTCAACAACTTTTTTGCCTCAGAGTCCTGAGGGAATTTTCTGATGTAGTTGTCAAGCCACCCTCCACAATATTTGAAAAAATCACGGCAGTCAGGTGACGTTCCCAGTGACTGGAAAAAGGGAGGTTTAGACTGGACATTAGGAAAAACTTCTTTACTGAAAGAGTGGTCAGGCCTTGGAACAGGCTGCCCAGGGAAGTGGTGGAGTCACCATCCCTGGAGGTATTTAAAAGACGTGTAGATGAGGTGCTTAGGGACATGGTTTAGTGGGCATGGTGGTGTTGGGTTGACGGTTGGACTTGATGATCTTAGAGGTCTTTTCCAACCTTAACGATTCTGTGATTGTATGATTCTATGAAACATTGCACCCATTTTTAAAAAGGATAGAAAGGAGGACTCTGGGAATGACTTACCTGTCAGCCTCACAGGGACAGCCTTCCTTCTGTGCCTGGGAAGATCATGGAACAGATCCTCCTAAAAGCCATGTTAAGGAACATGGAGGACAGGGAGGTGATTCAAGACAGCCAGCATGGCTTCACCAAGTCTTGCCTGCCCAGCCTAGTGCCCTTCTATGATGGAGTGACGACACCAGTGGACAAGGGAAGAGCTACGGATGTCAAGAAAGACATAGACCTGTTGGAGCAAGTCCAGAGGAGGGGGACGCAATGCCTCTCCTATGAAGAAAGGCTGAGAGAGTTGGGGTTATTCAGCC
This sequence comes from Fulmarus glacialis, assembly GCF_000690835.1. Classification (NCBI taxonomy): domain Eukaryota; kingdom Metazoa; phylum Chordata; class Aves; order Procellariiformes; family Procellariidae; genus Fulmarus; species Fulmarus glacialis. The sequence goes on from NW_009209758.1 coordinate 10,856, forward strand.
TGGAGAAGAGAAGGCTTCGGGAAGACCTTATTGCAGCCTTTCAATATTTAAAGGGGGCTTATAAGAAAGATGGGGACAAACTTTTTAGCAAGGCCTGTTGCAACAGGACAAGAGGGAATGGTTTTAAACTAAAAGAGGGTAGACTCAGACTAGATATAAGGAAGAAAAGGTTGCCCTGAGAGGTGGTAGATGCCCCATCCCTGGAAACATTCAAGGTCAGGTTGGACGGCGCTCTGGGCAACCTGATCTAGCTGAAGATGTTCCTGCTCATTGCAGGGGTGTTGGACTAGATGGCCTTTAAAGGTCCCTTCCAAACCAAACCATTCTATGATGCTATGATACTCTGTCTTAAAAGCATAGCTAGGATCTTGAAACAAATCCAGCTTTGGCCAGCACCAAAGCATACCCAGCAGAACTCTCATAATATTTTACGTTCATGCATCCGCTGCTGTTTAATTCAGGATACTTAGCACAATGCAGCTTACCTCCCTCGTACACTTTAGTTTTCTCATACGCTTCAAAACCTTCCGAAGGCGGTCTCGCTCAAGCTGCTCATCCAATTCTCCTCCCTCCTTCACAACTGGCTAAAGCACAGCAGAAAGATGAAAGAAAAACACAGGATGCTCAGCATTTACAGTTCTTCTCATAGGGAATTCACTACTTAACACACTACTGAAGGAAAGCTTCTAAAATAATTAAATCTCTGCAACTTATGATTTTACAGAAGTGTATGTAATACAATGATCACTGTTTATATCCCAGAACAACTGAATTATTTTTAAAAGGAATAAACTGCCTGAAAACCACTTTGTAAATAAGAGTTTTAACATTTACATAGCTATCTATGAACAAAACCTTCATCAGAAATGGTCCCAAACTATAGCTGCTGGGAAGGACAAGGATATGCGTCTCCATAATTACTTTTCTCCCCTTCTGCCTGTGGAAAGTACTTAGATCTCTGTCATGCATCTTTAACATTTACTGGCCCTACCTTTTCCACTTAGCCTAACTGAACCTAAGCAGACTAACTGCCTGTAACAGTTATTCATCTATAAACTACAGCTCACATTCTTGTCTATTCTCTCTCTGATGGTTATTGTATATTATTTCCTACACTACCTTACAATAATATTACACCTAAACTGAATAAAAAGTTAGAACTGAGTGACAGATCTATTCCTCAGGGCCAGAACATAATCCCTGGCCTATTTCATTTACTAGTAGAGCTGTAGATTTAGAAACCACAGTACTGGGAACTATGTAAAAAATAACAGTAACGAATTAGCTAAACCTTACGCAAACTTCCGAGTGACCTTTCCAAATGTTCTAATTCTTCACAACTACAACGCTTGACCTGCTGTTCACAAACAGAGA